>NC_058132.1:683462814-683521856 GCF_016433145.1 Gracilinanus agilis
TCTCTCTCTCTCTCTCTCTCTCTCTCTCTCTCTCTCTCTCTCTCTCTCTCTCTCTCTCTCTCTCTCTCTCTCACACACACACACACACACACACACACACAAACCATTGACCTGGAAAAGATGTTAAAAAGAAACAATCTAAGTCTTCACAATTTTAATTGTTTTTAAAAATACATTTTTATATTTTATTTCCTAATTTCTCCATGTCCCTCCTTTCTCAAAAAAAGCCATTCCCCAATTGATAAATGATGAAAGATTATGAATAAGATTTTTCAGAGGAAGAAATCAAAGCTAGTAATAATCATAATGTTTCTCCAATTATATAGATATGTTTTTATTTGCATGAAGTGTTTTTAAATTGTGTTTAAATAGTTTCTATTTGTGACTTGGAAGGTATTTTGACTTCCAAATGTATATATTTAAAATTTTTACCTCCTGTCTTTGAATCAATTTGAAGTTTAAGTTCCAAGAGAGAAGAGCAGTAAGTGGTAGGCAATTGGGGTTAAGTGACTTGCCCAGGATCACACAGCTATGAAGTATCTGAGGCCAGAGTTGAACTCTGGTTTTCCCAATTCCAGATCTGATACTTTGTCAACTGAGGCACTTAGCTGTCCCTTGATTCTCAAATATTTTATATTTCCTGTAGTTATTTTAAATGTATCTTCTGGGTTTTGTACATAATATTCAGAAATACTTATTTGTGTAGGTTTATTTTGTATCCTGAAACTTTGCTGAAAATAACTTTTTTGATTAGTTTTTTTAGTTCACCCTTTAGAGTTTTCATTATTTGCAAACATTGATACTTTTGTTTCCTCATTGCTTATATTTATTCCTTTAATTTATTTTTTGTCTTATTGCTATAATTAGCATTTTAGCATAATATTAAAAATAATAATGGTGAAAATGGACATCCCTGCTTCATTTTTTATCTTACTGGGAAGACTTCTTTTCCATTAAAGACAATGTTTGCTCTTGGTTTAGGTAGATATTAGTTATTATTTTGGGAAAAGGTCCATTGATTCCTGTACTCTCTAGTGTTTTGAATAGTAATGGATGCTTTATTTTGTTAAAAGCTTTTTTTTCATTTTTGAAATAATCATATAATTTTTGTTTTTGTTATTGATATGTTCAATTATTTTCATAGTTTTTTAAATATTGAACTAGCTCTATGTTCCTAGTATAAATATAGCCTGGTGCTAATATATGATCTTTGGTATACATTGGTAGAAGTTCTTTGCTAGTAGTTTATTAAAATTTTTTGCATCAATATTTATTTGGGAGGTTGATTTATTGTTTTCTTTTTTAGCTTTGTCTCTTCCTGGCTTAGATATCCAGACTATATTTGTGTAATAAAAGGAACTTTTTTTGTAATAATGGAATAATTGTGATTGAAGTGTTGGTAGAATTCACTTATAAATACATCTGGTTCAGGATTTTTTTTCTTAGAGAGTTCAGTTTCGACTTATTCATTTTTTAAAATCTAAGATGCTCTTATTTCAGTTTTCTATTTCCTCTTCTATTATTTTGGGCACTTTATATTTTTGTAAATATTCATCCATTACATTTTTGGGGTAAATCAGGGATTTCCAATTTGTTCCTATCTAATTTTTGTTTTTTAGTTATATGCCTGATTTATTAATGTTCTCTATTTCTTTTTTTTTTTTTAACCCTTGTACTTCGGTGTATTGTCTCATAGGTGGAAGATTGGTAAGGGTGGGCAATGGGGGTCAAGTGACTTGCCCAGGGTCACACAGCTGGGAAGTGGCTGAGGCTGGGTTTGAACCTAGGACCTCCCGTCTCTAGGTCTGACTCTCACTCCACTGAGCTACTCAGCTGCCCCTACATGGTTAATTTTTGAAGGTGCTGTGTGCAACTGAGAAAAGGCATATTCCTTTCAATTCACATTCAGTTTTTCTACAGAGGTCTAATCTAATTTTTGTACAATTATATTTATAATCTTAACTTTGTTTTATCTAGTTTCTAGAGGAGAGAGTTGGGATCCCCAACTAGTATAGTTTTACTGTCTATTTCCTCCTTTTACTCATTTAATTTTTCCTTTAAGAATTTAGTACATTTATGTTTAGTGTTGATACAACTTATTGCCTATATTTCCCTCATTATCTCTTTTAATTAGGTCTATTTTTTGCTTTTGCTTTGATCATGATTATTATAATTGCCTTTTTAATTCAGCTTAATCAAAATAGATTCCACTCCAGATTCTAATTTTTATTATATGTCTTTCTGTTTCAAGTGTCTTTCTTATAAACAACATATTGTTGTATTATAAATTCTAATGCATTCTGCTATTTCTGTTTTATGGATGAGTCCATCCCATTTGCATTCACAGTTATGAAACTTAATTGTGTATTTCCCTCCATTCAATATCCTTCTGTTTGTCCTTTTTTGGTTTCTTGGTTTTTTTTTTTTTACCCTCTCTCCTGAAAAGTTTATTTTATTTCTGATTGCTGTCTCTCTTAATGTTTCCTTGCTCTGATTCTCTCCCCATCCTTCTCTTTTCATTTTACTCTCATACTTCCTCAATGAGAAAAATACATTTCTCTATTCATATGGTGTTTGTAATATATCTATATTTATATCTGCTGTTTTCACAGCTAGTTTTGGAGGTTTGTAAGTTTCTAGTGCTTCCAAGGTAATGTGACCTCTATCTGTTGGAGCATGCATTTCTGTGTATGCCAGAATGCCCGATGAATCTTTTAGGGAGAGATTTATTACGTAAATTAAGGGCTACAATCCAATGTGCTGAATCTGATGACATCTCTTTATATCTACCAGAGGAATCTCTGAAGGCATTTCCATTGCCGTTCTTAAATTCAGTCAGTACAGAGGGTTACTTAGGTTTAATATATCCAATACCTGAGGGTATCCTTAAGGATCTTTGGTCAAAATTTTGCACAGATGTAGGCTTATTGAAATCAGCTACTCCAGTCAGGGTGAGGACTAAGGAAGGACTAGTTCCTTGTGTACCTCAATATCCCTTGACTAAAGAAACAATAGAGGGTATAAGACCAATCATTGAATCCCTAATCCAACAAGGGATAATTATACATTGCTTCTCTGAATTTAATACATCAATGCTTCCAATCAAGAAACCAAAATTGGATGAGAACAGCAAACCTGTAAATGGATTCATTCAGGATTTGAGAGAAATCAATGATTATGTCATCAAAACTCATCCAGTTTACCAAGTCCAGCTGCTATAATTTCTTCCATTCCAAGTCAGGTTAGATGTTTCACTGTGGTAGATTTTTGTTCAGCTTTTTTCTCAATTCTCATCCATGAAGATTCTCAAAAGACATTTGCTTTTACCCGGGAAAGACTTAATGGACATGGACTCATCTTCCACAAGGATATACTGACTCACCTAGCCAATTTTTGCAAATTCTAAATCAAGATGTTAAAACTATCAAATTCAAAGAAAGTAAATTGGTGCATTTTGTGGATGATATTCTTCTTGCATTCCCAAATGCAAAGATGAGTTTGAGAGATAGCAAGATTCTTTTGTTAGAATTCTATAAAAGTGGGCACGAAATCAATAAGGCAAAATTACAATGGGTTTTGCATTGAGTACAATATCTAGGTTTTGTGTTATCAGAGGGTTCCAGAAGTATCACACAGAAAAGAATAGCTGATATCCAGAAACTGAGGGTGCGAAAGACCAAAAAGCAACTCAGAGCTATTCTTGGAAGTACTGTTTTCTGTAGACAATGGATACCTGGATATAGTGAAATCACAAAATGTCTAACAGATCTAACCAGGAATATAGAACCAGAACCTCTGAAACTAAAGCCTGAACATCGCGAAGCCTTAAATAAGCTTAAAGAAGCCATTTTATCTGCTCCAGGGTTGGGAATCCTAGACTATACAAAACTATTCCAACTATTTGTTAATGAGATCAAAGGTGTTGCTTCTGGAGTACTTACACAGACTTTGGGACAAAGTTATCATCTTATTGGATATTATAGTTGTTAATGATCCAATAGCTGCAAGTACTTTTCCCTGTCTAAGGGGGGTAGCTCCCATTGCTGTGTTAGGCCAGAAGTCAGCAGATTTAGTTTTGGGATGCTCTTTAATGATCTATTGTTTACATCAGATAGGAGCACTAATGAGGATATTTCATACTCAAGCTTATTTAGATCAATGAATTTCTAAGTATGAAATTATTCTCCTGGGTAGTGAGAACATCTAGTTGAGGAGGCGTAGTGTATTAAATCCAGCTATGCTTCTTCCTGATTTGCCAAAGAATAGTGAACACATTATATGAGTGTGTAGAAGTAGTTGATCTAGTGGATATGCCTAGAATGTATTTGAAAGATGCTCCTATTGAAAATCCAGAGTTGGTATTATTCACTGATGGTTCTTCATATTTGTATAATGGAATTAGATGTACTGGTGCTGCAGTTGTCACAGAATTTGAGACACTATGGTATTGTTCATTACCTAATTATCTTAGTGCTCAAGGTGCAGAATTGGTGGCATTGAAGAAAGCATGTCTTCTAGTTGATGGTAAAAGTGCTAATATATATACAGATTGTTGATATGCATTTTCAGTATGGCATGCGACAGGAAAGATCTGGAAACAACGAGGTTTTATTACTGCATAAGGAAAACCAATAGCGTATGCAGGAATAATAACTGAATTGTTGGATACTATCCAGAAACCTAAATAGCTAGCAGTAATCCATTGCAGGTCATACTTGTGGCAGAGATTCATTCTCTAAAGGAAATCACAGAGATGATATAACTGCAAAGTATGCTGCTCAGAATGCTCTAGTATGTATGTAATGATCTTGTCAACAATTGAGTCTGTTGATTTGGAAAGAGCTCATGTAGACTCAGAAATTCAGAAATGGAAAGAGAAGTTTAGTGCAAGGAAAGAACATGGAATATATGGATTACAGATTGTGAAGAGCCCGCTCTTTACTCAGGGGGGTCGCTGGAGGTGGGATGGTGTGGCGAAATGAAGTGAAAACGAGCCGGAGTTCAAGTGAAATTGCAGAGGCTGTTCTCTCTGGTGCCATCTGCTGATTTTTATTTTTATACCCTTTTTTTCTTTATGATCTCATACAGGTTTTGATTTTCTCATACATTTAAAATCACATATTAACTTTTGAAATATCATATGATTGGCATTTACTAATTATCCTACTGTGATTAAACAAAGAAGCAAGCTTGTCAAAAATTATTCATTATGGAATGGCTTAGTTCGAACTTTATTATTTTCAGCCATCTGAAGGTACAGGAACATCATTTCCTAGCTAAGCATAATGGTTGATTATATTTTAACTAATTAAATCATGCATATTCTTACTTTATGCTATTCAGACCTATCATTAATCAAGAAGATAGTTATGGTAGTTGATTACATCAAATAAGATTCAATAATATCACTTTGGTCCAAATATTGTTTCAAAATATTCTTCAAAGGTAAGTTTGCTGTTCTTTCTGCTATAGGGTTAATAAGAATAGGGAACTCAAGACTATGATAGGGAAAATTTGTGCTGAAACTCATCTAAAATGGCCAGATATTCTTCCCATAGCTTTGTTTTACCTATGTACAAGACCAAGAGCAGATTTGCATATATCATCTTATGAAATGCTCTTTGAACATGCTCCATTGCAAGCAAAGACTTGTAAGGCTGTTTATACATCTCTCTTATGAGGAAATTGTCAAATTGCTTCATATTTAAGTGCATTACAACAAAAGCTCAGAGAACTACATGATATGGGAGTATAAATTCAATCTGGTCCATTGGATTATTCTCTTCATAATTTTCAACCAAGTGATATGGTATATGTGAAAAATTTTGCCAAAACATTGGCCACACAAGAGAGTTGGGTAGGTCCTTATACAATTGTATTAATTTCACCATCTTCAGTAAAAGTATTAGGAAGAGATTCGTGGTATCATTGTTCACATATTAAATTAGCTCATGAAATTGATAATGAAAATGTAGAAATTGTTGAAGAAGAAGGAGAAGAAGAAGAAGAAGAGATCATGGAAAGTTGAGATTCATCAGTCAAATAGAGTCTGCAGTCAAAAAGATCAGTAAGGAGTGGACCATTCCAGTAGATGAGGACATTCCAGTGGAAGAGGATATTTGGATGGAAGAGGACATTGCTGATGAAGAGGAGGATTCAGAGAAATTGATGGACATTGTGCAAAGACTGAAAGACTTATAAAAATTAAGCAGATAAAGATGTTTAAGAAAATTTCCAATGAAAAAGATCATGTGATTAATGGACTAAGTTCTAAGGAATTTGGGTAATTTAATATAGTAACATAACATATTCCTATGCATTCATCACTACATATTGCTACTATGAACTTTGGAGAAAAGGAGATTTCTTCAAACAAAATAAGAAGAAGGAAGATGTGAAGTTTGATATGCATAATGCATGCAACAGTAACAAAGCACAACAGAACACAGCATAAATAACAACATAACAAAAACATATATACAAAAACATAAACATGGTTAGGATACATTGATTCACTAGTTGAATGAGTGCTATAATTAGTTATAGGATAGTTATTTACTAACAAGAAATAGTTAATAACAATGGATAGTTAGTTACTTAGTTTAGATTTAGTTAGATTAGAATACTAATAACATAGGGTTAGTTTTAGAAGATTTTATTGAGATAGGGCTGTAGCTATCTAGATTAGAGTTTAGGGTTGATAAGATAAGGTACTAACGTACATTACAAACTACATGACAACATACATAACAAACATGCATTACATAAAACATAACATATTACAGATCATGTATCACAGAAATATGTAAATAGATATGTAAATAAGTATAAATTGAATGTAGTATAGTTAGGATTGTAAAATTGTATTATAGTGTAGGTATATGTATATGTAATACATGTGTAAATACTGGATGTATATATGTGTATACATGTATAGCATATATGCATACATTGTATGTATCTATATGTATGTATTATATGTATATATGTAAAATTGTGTATGTAGTTAATATTTGATACTGGTTAAGTTTATATACTTACAGTTCTATGCAAAAGTTCTGTTTTGTGTATTTAGAATAGGATTGTTTAAAATTTTTCATCTACTTTTAAATGCAATTTGCATAAGCAAGTTTAATGGGTTGGTTTAACTTTTATGTAAAGACTTATGCAATGTTGTGTTATTTGTATTTTTTCAAAATTTTAATGCATTACAATAGTAATAGAATTTTCTGTATTAGTTTATAAGAGTAGTATTTTATAGTTTAATTTTTGCATGAAATTTGTGTTTGCTCTTTTTATGTTTTGTTGTTGATTTTGTTTTTTCATGTTTGATTTGTACTTTGAACTTTGTAACTGTTCATTGATTAATTTTACTTTTTTTCATTTCTTTGATTTAATCCTTAGAGTAAGGTAGTATTAGATAGGATAAGATAGATTGAGTGTAGACTGTTATTTTGGGTTAGAATTTTAGTTTTAGTTTAGTTTGTTAGTGCACAAATACCAAAATATTGTGTGAAACACTATTTTGGCTTTGTGCAAAGGGAGGGAACTGTTATAGGAATTAGCAAAGTGAAGGTGACTGATGGGCAGGTTCCAGAACTTTGAGTGGGTGGCTGGCAGGGAGTGTCAGTTGCTCCTTGAATTTCCCTTGTATGGAGAGAGCTAGATTTTCTCTTTGTGGATCCTGCTTTGATTGAAACACAACTATCAAGAGACCTTTGACTGGAGTTTGGTTGAGTTTACATGAAGCACTCAGTGGTGGATACTGATGTCAGAATCTTTTTTCCCTCTCCAAGTTTGGATTATTCTAGCAGTAACAACTGGATTTCTATGGATACTGCTTTGCAGACACACACATGAAACCCCACCTTATACAACTGGACCTGTTCATCTTCCCAGTTTTCCTTCCTTTGTGTATCTCAAGACGAACTCTGGTCAGGTTAGATTAAGCCAGCTGAGGAATTTTAGTCTGTTAGTGTAGTGTCACCCTTTTGGACCTTGGGGGAGGGAACCCAATTAGTGTTAAGAGAGTTTACCCCACTCCCTTCCCTTCCTGTCCCAGTTGTTAATAAAGCTTTTATAATATCTACCAGACTCTCTTTGAAAGATCCTTACCCAGATCTGGTGATTTGGCAAGTCACCAAGCAGTTAAGAACTCACTGTGTTACTTCATTTAACATAATTTATACCCAGCTTATCTAACTCCTATTTATTTACTTTCTTCACCTGTCACTATGAAACTTTTTTATGTTCAGGTTCTTAAAAAAAATTTTTTTCCAGGCTATTTCTTGATTTTGGATTTTATGTTATCAATGGGGTCTGCTGAGCTCTGTGGGGTGGGGATGCGGATGCAGTCTGTGCTTTACCTGTGGTTTTGCCTTTTATTTCCTTCTATGGCATTCATTGTTCATCCTTAGGGGGAGGGTCTATTTTTTTGATCCTTCCAATGTGGTATGAGCCAGGGAGAGGCTTGTTTGCTGCTCACATATACTGCATTCTGTAAATTCCTCACCTAGCTTGATTTTATGGGCTTGTTTGTGGATCAGGTTTTATAGACTGCTTCTGGACTCAGATATAATTAATTTGCTGGGAGGTGAAAAGAAAATAGTTTTTTTATTGCTTTTATATTATTGATCATAAACCAAGTGATCAAATATAATCCTTTAGGTAACTGCAACTATGATTTTTAGAAAAAGTTAGACCCAGTTAGTAAGCTAACTGTGTATAAAATGTCAATTATAATAATAGAATATCAACCATAGTATTAGAAAGGAAGTTTGGGGTATTAGAATATTATAGCAATTAATAATATTAAGAGCTTCTGTTGGAAAAACTTCAGGTTTGTATTATCTGGGGAAGGTGAAACTCATTCTGGCTTCATTTGGAATGATGAGTGGATAGCTGTCCTGATGATATCATAGGAAAGCATCCTTGGCATACCAAGGTGTTGTTTGATCCTGTGAAGATTTATGCCAACTACATGCTCCCCACGGTATTATGATACAGAAAGGTTACTTTGACCTAACTCCTCCCAGAGATAATATGATAGTTCTGGATTAGTAATTGGAGAATTAATTAAAATTTCTTATCTTAACCTTATACTAGATTTTATTACTGCATGTCAAATGTTACCAAATGGTGTTACCAATGTTGCAGCATGTTTCTTTCTTTCTTTTTTTTTTTTTAAACCCTTACCTTCCGTCTTGGAGTCAATACTGTGTATTGGCTCCAAGGCAGAAGAGTGGTAAGGGTAGACAATGGGGGTCAAGTGACTTGCCCAGGGTCACACAGCTAGGAAGTGGCTGAGGCCAGATTTGAACATAGGACCTCCCGTCTCTAGGCCTGACTCTCAATCCACTGAGATACCCAGCTGCCCCCCAGCATGTTTCTTAACATTATGTACCTTCTGCCTTGTCAACAACATGTTAATCAACCTTCAAAGACCTATAAAATACAGGGTTGAACATCTGAAGGGGGTCTTTGCCACAGTCTGGGCATGGTGAGACCTCCAGCTTTAATTTATTAAAGTTTGTACCTTCATCTCAGAATGATTGCCCAGAGATTTATTTATTTCTTACAGAGGTTCTGCAGGTTCAGAGTTACTGAATTACTGGCTTCCTCTTAGTTTTTGTCTCCTGCCTTGGTGTAGTCCACTGTAGGCTTATGTGAAATGTAAGGTTTAAAACTGAGCCTCACTTCTGTTCCAGGGATCAAAGCCATGCAACTTTCATTCTGGAACTCATTCCTTGGACCTTAAACAGACAAATCCCTTTGTCTCTTGTGACTATCAGAGACCACTCCTTTCTACCTTAGAAAGGTGTGCTAGAACTGGGTAATTGGTGATAGAACTTTCAGATGGTACCTGTGCTAGTATAATGATCCCCTAAGATCTCTTTTTGCCCAGATGTTTAGTTCCTTAACCACCTCTGGGTGCTACGCTGCTTCCCATCACTACTGCCATCACAGTCTGCAGAACTCTCTATCTTCTTAAACTTCCTGGGGCAGGAAAAATGACTAACTGACTTTTTCACTTTCTCATCAAAAATTCAACTTGGCATGTTTTCTAGGTCATTATGGAAGAGATTTTGGGTGTGGTAAGGTATAATTGCAAACTCTCCTACTGCAATCTTGCTTCCAGCCTCCCTAAAAGTTTTATGTACCTGCATATTCACAGTTTCTTAATAGCACAATAAGATTTCATTATATTCATGTACCACATCTTTTTTCAACCATTTCCCAATTAATGAGCATCTATTTTGCTTCTAATTCTTTGTTACCATAAAATGTACTACTAAAAATGATTTTGTTGTTTCATTATTTCTGATGCTCCCTTTCCTGATATGTTTCATTAATCTACTTTGCAGGTTTACTTATATGTACTTATAAGGTCCAAATGATTTTGAACACTGCTATTTTTTTAAAATCCTTACCTTCTGTCTTGGAATCAATACTGTGTATTGGCTCCAAGGCAGAAGAGTGGTAAGGGCTAGGCAATGGAGTCAAGTTATTTGCCCAGGGTCACATAGCTGGGAAGTGTCTGAGACCAGTTTGAACCTAGCACCTCCCATCTCTAGGACTGGCTCTCAATCCACTGAGCCACCCAGCTGCCCCCAAACACTGCCATTTTAAAATAAACTTTAAATGCTATGGTCCCTTAATTCCTATCTTCTCCCCCATCTCATTATTTCTCATGATGTTTTTGATTTTTGTTCCTTCTAGTGAATTGGCTGTTGAATTCTATAAGGTATCACCTTAGTAGTTTAATTGGCAGAGATTTAAAATTTTAAATGAACTTTGGTAGTATTATCATTTTTATCATATTGACATGAGCACTGAATATTCTTTTAATTATTTAAGTTGTTTCTTATTTACTTATAAATCTTTTTGTCATTGAATCTATATAAATAGACTTTGTACTTTGAAAGATTGATTACTGATTATTTTATGTATTTTGAAGATAATTTGAATGTGTTTACATTCTATTGTTGTGGCTTAGATTTTGCAATTATTATACAGAATAGCTATTGATTTTTTTAAACCTTTACCATTTTTTTTAGAATGAATGCTGTGTATTGGTTCCAAGGCAGAAGAGTGGTAAGGGTTAGGCAATGGGGGCTAAGTGACTTGTCCAGGGTCACATAGCCAGGAAGTATAAAAGGTCCTCCTTTGAACCCAGAACTTCCCATCTCCAGGCCTGACTCTCTATTTATTGAGCCACCTAGTTACCTCCAATTGTTATTGATTTTTGCAGATTTATCTTGTAGTGTGCAACTTTGCTAAAATTATTAATTGGTTCAATTAATATTTTTACTAATCCTTTAGTATTTTATAAGCAAATCATTATACCCACTGGAAATAGGGATAGTTATATCTCCTCTTTGCCTATGTTTACACCTTTAATTTCTTCCTCTTGTCTTGATGCTATTGTATTTCTAAAATTACATCAAATACCTTCATTACTACTTACATAATTTTTTTCTTTCTTTTTAAATCCTTATCTTCCATTTTAGAATCTAGTATCAATTCCAAGGCAGAAGAGTGGTAAGGTCTAGGCAATTGAGGTGAAATACTTTGCCTAGGGTCACACATCTATAAAGTATCTAAGGTCAGATTTGAAACCAGGACCTCTGGTCACCACTGAGCCAACTAGCTGTCCTTCCATCCCCCTAACTTTAAACCCTTACCTTTCATCACATAATATTCACTATTCATATCTCTACATGTAGCTGTTTATTCCTAATAAGTAAGGGTGCTTCTTTCTGCTTTATGAAAATGATAACTACTTAGTTTAAATAAAGGGAAATAAACTACAATTTAAAAATGGAAACAAATAGACTATACATGCTGAGTTGAAATAAGTAATGAGTAGAAATATACATGGAAGAAAATGCTTATCTTACCGTAATTTGACAAATTCTCACAAGAGAATGAATGATCATTATTTTCCAGGGTTCTTCATAGTTTGCTGAGAAAGTTGTATGCATATGCCAAGCCACCAGAGCACAAGAAATCATAAGGCACACAGCTTTGGGCCCCATAATGTTCTTATCCCAGTCTTTCCAGGCAAAATAACCTACTGATTTTTCTATATCCTGATGAAGTATAAGAGGTTGAGAGTTTTAACTTTAGAATACTTTGTCCTTATAATTTAAATATTTCATACACCCAGGTTGAGTCATTTGACCAATGAGTATCTTTTCCATAGATAGATGAGGCAATCAATATTAATGAGAGGAAAAGAATAGAGTGTACTTTAAATCATATACTTCAAATATTGTCAGCCAAGTTCAATTTAAATATGACATTCACTGTCTGTCCTTTTGTTCATTTACTGATAAATATTTTGTTCAAGGAATTGAACAAAATCCATATTGACATTCTACCTATAAATGGAAGTGAAAAATCCCATATTGACATCCTACCTATAAGTAGAGGTGAAAAATGAAAAATTGTAGATATGAGAGAAAAAAAGACTCACCCAGATATAAAAGGGATATATCAATTAATGTAATGCCTTTTGATCTTCCTTGCAGGGTTCCTTAGTGAAGACCACTTAAGCTGACATAACAAGGCTCTGCATTTAGTCTCCCAGTTCATATGTATTTTAGTAGATTAGGTTCCCCAAGTGTGTCTGGCTATATCTTCCTCTTAAGGTTCTAGTGGTTCCATTGAGAGGCAGAGGTTAGATGTTTTTGTTTTAAGAATTTTTAAAAATAATATTTATATTGATATTCTCTATTTCTTATATCACCATAGTATCTCATGTATCTCTCCAGCACCATTTCCTTCCCTGAGAGCTATCCCATATGGAAAGATATCTTTCAAATACATTCTTTCAAATACATTTCTGCTATGTTCCCCTCTAATAACAATTGGCAAAATTCTCTTCATCACAGTCAATTTTTATCAGTTAACTTTTATGAAGGGTTACTTACTGAAAACATATAGCAAAGCTTGAAATGTAAAATGTCTCCTAATCAGGGGAACACTTGCAAATATTACCTGGGTGCTTGAAGAGAGTGAACTTAAAGGTAAAGCACTTGTTAAAAAACTTTTGGCCTACCATGTTGACTGTAGTATAGCCACTGGAAAGGTCCATTCCCTTGGTGCACGGAGTCCATGAAAGGTCAATTGGGTCTCACTTTGTGGCTTTGTTGGTGCCTTATCATAACTGTATGTGTAGAAACTCTACTTTTAGATTTCTGGTGGCTTGCTCTTTGGAACTTTGGAAATTTCATAATATCTTTGTACCAAATGAAAGGAAAGACAGAAGGCAGTGCCATCTCAGGCCCTTGCTTGCCCACATGACCATGCATTCATTGATTTCATGATATTTCAAAGAGAGAGAAGATCCAAAGCCTTGCCCCTCATCACTAGTGGGTTGAGATTGGAGAGGGAGGGCAGGAAGTCAGAGTAGGGTAATGGTCTCAGAAAGTACTAAGTTTTGGAGATGCCAAAGAGAGTGAGGAAGTTATAGGAAAGGTAAAGTATAGGGAAAGATAAAAAGATAGATAATGGATTTTGGTCATACAGTGAATGCCTGAGTTTCTAATAATTAGAGAAGTTGAACACATATAGCTAATGGAAAGATCTAATATGGGGCCAAGGTGGAAAGAAATAATATTGTTATAAAGAGTTTTTATTTAATCTCATTCTGTCTCTTTAAGAGCAGAAGTGTTTGTAATCTCATTCTGTCTCTTTAAGAGCAGTGGTTAAAAGGACAGGCAGTTAAAGAGACTAGACTTCAATTTTCTCTGTCTTCCTATGAAGAAGGGTTCTGGGGTTCTGGGTGTTTTCTCAGTCTAGAAGATCAGACAGTTACTTTGAGACTTTGAGATATAAATATCTATTGAGAAAGAATCTAGTTACTGAGGGGTTTTTCCTCTCAGTACTTTGAGGGAGAAAGGTCTAACTCTGAGGCCTTTTCTCCATAGCACTTTGAAAGTAGCTATAGAACTGTTTGTGTATGTGTGTTGTAAGGATGATTCAAGGCTGAAGTTTGATAGCAGCCTCTCAGACCTCTTGTGGGGGTTAGGCAGTCTTTAGGTCAGCAGCTGTTAAGCTCCCTCAAGAGGTTGGTCAAACAGTTCCTTACAGAGGTGACACATTACAATGACTTCACAGAGGGAATCTAATCTAATCTCTCTCAACCTGATGGTTTGGTTGAGAGAAGGTGTTCTTCCACTTGAAAGGATGTTACTTGCTAACAGGATGTGATTCCCAGTCAAACATATATATGATAATCAACAGGATTCCCAATAATGAAGATCCCCACCACCAACTGTCAATCCCTGGTGTGAAAGAGGATTCTATCAAGGGTAAGAAATGTTATGGCCTATTCAACTATACAATCCAAAGGCTATTGAAACAGTAAAATAACTTCTTTTAATTTATCAGGGAAGGTATAATCAGGCAAGGTATATTGAATATAGGATTGTAAAGGTTAGGTAAGAGGGAAGAAGAGATCTCTGTTAATTAATCAGGATGGACCAGAGGCTGGTCTCACCCCCCACTGGGCTATGTCTCTTCACTGTGTTCCTCTCTCTTCCTAACTTCTGCCTCAAGTAATAAACTAAATAAATAAATGAATAAGGCTAGCAGGATGATATAAAATGTTGGTTGAAGATCTTCTGAAGTGATTTGATGATGTTAAATCTTGGTTTCTACTAATAGGATTTATAAGTGCAGCAGAGATCAGGCTAATATGGGGACTGACTGAAACAGCTAGAATCAGAATAGCAAAAATAGGCTTATGGTGCTCCTGGTATGGATCAGCTAGGGTTCAATGGAGAGTCTTACCCAGACCTCCCACCACCCTTTGACTCAAACCCAGAATGAGCTTCCTCTGCCTAGGGCTCATCCCTTATATAGTCCAATTTCAACTGGCCCCCAACTGCCTTCGGTTTCTTGGGGTTCCAAAATCTGAATCCCCATTTGCTTCTCTCTTGCAGTAAAGCTTACAGTGTGTGTGTGTGTGTGTGTGTGTGTGTGTGTGTGTGTTTTGATTCAACTGACATTTACTTCTAACAGTTTCATTTCATATATTACATTAAGTAATTCTTCATTATCAACTTTATTATCAATTTAAGGTTCATTGATTAGTTAGTTAAGATAGTTAGTGAAATTAATATTAATTAAAGAGAGTAGTTTTGGTTTAGGCCTGATTGTTCAGGCAAGAACATTCTTAGATATCGGTTTTTTAGTGATCTTAGTATAGGATTAAGAACATAGACACAGGATAAGGATTTAGAGACGTATTATCCTACTTCCTACCTCCTGTTTCCTATTCTTATCTCTCCTCTGTGATAATTAGATTAAATCTACCCTACCCATCTTTAGATTTAATCAACAAAGGTGAAAACATCTCCATTTAACCCATAACTTGGGTGGTCAGTAACCCACGTGAGTTAGAATGAGTGACAAATCAGAATTTACTGACTGCCTCATGGGCAGTCCTAAGAAAAGCATCTGTTGTGATTGGACAGGTAAACTAAGAGGAAGCCACAGGAAGTGACACAAGAGAGGCCCCTTTAAAAAGAGACATCAGTCAGCTGGGCTGGCTCTTCTGGTTTGTGAATGGGACCTGAAGGAGCTCTTCTGGTTGGTGATGGGGACTAGGAGCTCTGAAGCTGGTGAGACTGTTCTTAAATCTTTCCTTTGGAATTCCATGCGGTGTGTGTAAAGACTGAATCTTTCTGAACTTCTCTTAAGGAACTTTCCCTTTTGAAGAGACTCTGTGATTAAAGCTTTTGCTTCATTTTCCTCGGGGCCCTTTCACCCTCTGGGCCTCTGGCCTTCTGAGTTTCCAGCCTTGGGATCAAGGCTGAATTTCCCTCAGCTGAGGGTTATTTAGATTTACCTGGATTAAACTAGGGGATCGGAGCAAATTACCTACTGTGTTAAATTACTTATCCTATTTTATCCTCTCTCTTATTTCCTTATTTTGTCCTCTTCTCATTTGTAAATAAATTTTCCATAAAAGGCATTTTAACTTGAGGCTATTCTTTAATTGGGGATTGATAATTCTTAAATCCCCTGGTGACCAAACCTTTTAATATATTCAACCCTGTAAAAGGTATAGGCTTTAAAAATTTAAAAGTAGATTTGTGTAAGCATGTTAGAGAAAGCCTTTGCTGGAAGTCATGGACATTCTGAATAGAGTGCAAGGGGTAGGAGGAGAGAGCTGAGTAACAGACAGTGCTGAGTTGTGAGGGGTTCAGGGCAGAAGTGCAATCTGCAGTCCCTTTTGACCTGGGATTTTGGAGAGTGGTGAAGGTTGAAAAGGCAGAAGACATCAATCCTGCAAGTCAACTCTGAGTAGGGAAGTGGCCTGTGATCTGGTGGACATTTTGCAGATATCTCTCCCTACCTGGTTACTTTGGATCATTGGCTATGGAGGACTTGGTTCCTGGTATCCTGAAAACATCTCTGAAACAGTTGTGAGACCCCAAATTCAAGCCCTCTTCCTCAGGTCCTTGGCCAAGCTGTCAAAACCTGGTAATAGCCAGGTTGGCTAAGGGACTTACCCCTTTGATTCCAGTCCTGGGTAGTTAGTCATAGCTTCACCTAACCCCCTTTCCTATCCCCTCATATTATAATTAAACTGTTTCCTTGTGAATTTTCTAGTACTTCAAAGTCCTCATTGTGTGTATGTAATACTCAGTAGTTATTCCAGGCCGGGTGGGGCAGAGTGACAGTCAGGCTTAACTGCCATTTCTGTCAATGGTCATTCCCCTTATAGTTAAACCTGGTTCCTTGGCTTGTAAATTCTTACGCATTGTCCCTTCCTGTCTCCTATCCACCCCACTGAGCCCACATTTAATATTTAAGTCAACTCCCCTGGTTTTCCTCATAATAACCCATTTCCCCTTACACCTCATAGAATAAATAGTTTCAGTTCTTTACAAAACTGATCTACATAGCTTTTATCAACCTCCACAAATAATACTTACCTATAACAGCTTGGTGAGCCACAAGGATTCAAATTAACCTAGAATATTCTGAATTACCATTCAGTAATAGAAATAACCATGGTACTACACACCATGGTGCAGCTGGTACAGGAAGAGTTTCCTGTATATATCCCAAACTTACCATTACCAAGAACTTCAAGTGATATACTACAACTCATAGTTCTACACATAATATAACTACTACCATTCTTTGTTTTTTTATGTTAATTGGATTACTTCAGGGGTACCAAATGTACCTAATAGTTAGCCAAATTATAAAAAGAAAAAAGAAATAACTAAAAAGTGATCAAACTGAAATGAAACTAGTGTATCTGTAGGAGTTTATTATACAATTAAATGAAACTATCTCAAGACAAAATGAGATCATAAGCAAATTTATCAAATCTGATTCTCATATTGCCTCTCCCACTGTTTCTACCACTGCTACCAAAACAACCACTGCTAATACTGATTCAACCAAGATAACTACACAGTAAAAGACTGATAATACCCTCTTCCCTCTTTGAGAGGTGCCAACTTTTAACCCAGAAAACAAATTAGTAACCATGACACCATAGACTGTTTATTCCAAATGATATGGAGGTATTTAAGTGAGGCACCTCTTCCTTTGAAGAGGATCCAATTGCAGTGATAAAAAAGATAGAAACCATCTGTAAGTAGTTTTATACAAGCTGGATTGATTTTGAATACTTGTTGGATGAACTCGTAACAAAAAGAGAAAAAGAGGAAATCATTAGAACTACCAATGAGGGTTGGGGCACTGTTCAGTGGCCTCAGTCTGACCCTTGTTGAAATTTTGAACTTTCCTAATGACTACAAAAGATTATGCAAAGCTTTAAAGGAAGTCCTTACAGTGATGAGAGGGTGTTCTGATAGGCCAGGAATGTGAAACAAATTTGAGAAATTGAAGCAGGAGATAGGAGAGAATCCATCTAAATTTATGGACAGACTAATAGAGTTAGGAGATAGATACATTGATTTAGACATCACAAGAGAAAGAGACATCCAACACCTTAGACAACAATTTGTTAAGAACTGTTGCTATGTAGTGAATAATTATTTTAAAAGAAATTGTCCAAATTGGATGAGCATGGACTTGCACAGTAGCTATGTATGTTTACAATGGACATAATGAAAAGAAAAATGACAATGATGACAGTGAAATTGTGGAGGCATTAAGAAAGGACATAAAGGAATTGAAAAGAAAAATTAATAAATTTGAAAAAGGAGAGACCAGTTTTGGGTTGGCAGAGGTCCAGGAATATAGAAATCAAAGAGAATACACAAACCAAAGACTGACATTTATTTGTGTGGAAAGAGGGGACATCTAATTATCAATTGCGGATGCTGGAATCAAATATTGGGCAATTTAGAAATAATGGTGGTAATTTTTAGGAACAATAACAATTTTAGAAAATACAACAGTAACAATAGAGACAATTTTTGAAATGGCAATTATGGAAACTATGGCAATGATAGATACAATAACCAAAATGAAGCGAATGAATTGTTACAGTTTAACAGAAATGAGGCACATCCACACAACAATAACCAAAGCCAAAATGTAAATCCTATTCAAAGAGAAGAATCTCAGAAAGGTGTACATAGTCCATTATGAAGCTTTAACAGGGGAGGGAGGATTATTGTAAGGGGGAAAAAGGGATTTTTGATCAAATATTAAAAGATGGTCACCAGAGGATTGAACAATTATCAATCCTCAATTAAGAATAATTTCAAGTCAAAATTGACTTTTATGGAAGTTTATTTACAATTGAGAAGAGAGAGAGGAAATAAGGAAATAAAAATCTAACACAGTGGGTAATTTACTATGATCCTTTAATTAATCCAGGTAGATCTAATTAACCCTCTGACGAGAGTCAGAGGGCCAGAGGCCTGGAGGTGAATGAACTTCATTCACAGAGTCTATTAAAGGGAAGTTCTCCTTAAGAGAAGTTCAGGAAGATTCAGTCTTTAAACTCACCACGTGGACTTCTAAAGAAGATATTGAAAGCAGTCTCACCAAGGTCTCAGCATTCCAGCCAGCACTCCTCCACAAACCAGAAGAGCTCTTCACCAGCCACCCTCTTCACCAGAACCCCTCTCCAGCAGAAGACCTTTTCCTTTTAAAAGGGTCACTTATGCATCACTTCCTGTGCCTCCTCCCTAATTTTCATGTCCAATCACAATAGACACTTCTCATAGTACTGCCTAGGGGGCAGTCAGTTGATTCTGATACGTCAACCACTCTAGCACACGTGGGTTATGGACCTCCAAGAATTGGAGGTGCTCTCACCTTTGGTGATTAAATCTAAAGATGGCCAGTGTAGACTTAATCTAATTATCACACTATGGAATCACAGATTGAAGCATTTGAATTTCCAGATACAGATGTATTATCAACATTAATACCAGTTCATTCTCTCCTGGATAGCACTGAACCACATGTAATTCTCAAAGTAGGAAATATGTTGTATTATTGTCTATTAGATACTGAGGAATCAAGATTTGTACTAATGACTACACTTGATTCAAATTGTAGTTTAATTGGCTCAATTAGTGTTGTTGGGGTTTTAGGAACTCCTTTAGAAGTCCAAAAGCTTTCACCACAAATGGTGTTAGTAGGACCTTTATTTGTGGAGCCTTCATTTCTGTTAATGTCTAACTCCCCTATGAATCTATTAGGGAGAGATCTGTTGTGCAAATTAAGAGCTATGATAGTATGTACCCAAGAGGGTGATATTATATTAGTATTAGAATACCAGAAGAGTCTTTGAATTTGTTCCCAGTACTCTTTTTAGATAATCAAGAAATGGATAAAACTCAAATTTTTACAATACCAACAGACATACTATAAGCTCTCTGGGCTACATCTTCTACTAATATAGGCCTACTAAAATCAGCTATTCCAGTCCAGATTAGGACAAGATATGATTCACTTCTGTCTATTTCACAATGTCCATTATCAAAAGAAGCCATCAAAGGAATTACCCCAGTGATAAATTTGTTAATCAAACAGAAGATAATAATCTGCAAATCAGAATATAATACACCTATTTTGCCTATTAACACACTGAAATTAGAAGAAAATGAAAACCTGTATATTGATTTGTTTGAGATTTGAGAGCTATTAATAATCATGTAATCAAAAGACATCTGGTAGTTACCAGTCCATCAACTACTATTTCCTCTACAACTAGTAATGCTAAATACTTCACAGTAGTAGATTTGTGTCCTACCTTCTTTTCAATACCCATCCATGAAGATTCCTCAAATATATTTGCATTTACCTGGAAAGGATCTCATATGCATGGTGCCATCTGCCTCAGGGTTAGGTAGAAAGCCCACCTTGTTTTCCCAAATTTTAACTCAAGATTTGGCAAATATCGAGTTTAGGGAGAGCTGATTAATACATTTTGTGGATGATTTGCTTTTGGCCTCACCCACTGCTGAAGGATGTCAGGAAGATAGTAAACATCTTCTGATAGAAATATATAAAAGAGGATATAAGATATCAAAATCGAAAGTTCAGTGGTGTCTCCCAAAAGTGGAGTATTTAGGATTTGTTTTAGAGGAAGGTACATGTTTCATTTCTCCCAAACATATTAAAGACATCCAAAAATTGAGTGCTTCAACAATGAAAAGACAATTAAGAGCAATTTTGGAAACTATGGGCTTTTGCAGGCAATGGATTCCCTGCTATGGGGAAATCTCTTATAGTACTGATGAAGGATTTAGTTATGGAACCACTGAAATAAAATGCAGAATACCTAGCAACTCTTACTAAGCTAAAACAAGCAATTTTGTCAGCTTCAGCTGGCATCCCTGATTATAAGAAACTATTCAGTTTGCATGTTCATTAAAGAAAAGGAGTAGCTTCTAGCATATTAACACTAGCTTTAGGACCAGTTCAGCATCCTATTGCATATTACTTAGCTCAATTAGTCCCAATAGTTGCTGGTTCATCCCCATGTCTGAGAGGTGTTGCTTCTACAGCCCTACAAGTGACAAAAGCTGCAGAGTGCTGGGATGCCCACTAACAATTATGTTCCTGCATGAGGCTGAAGCTTTACTATTAAGACATAGAACACAGGCATTTTCAAACCAAAGGCTTACACGATATGAAATAATTTTGTTGGGAATTAAAAACATCACATTAAAACACTGTACAACATGCAACCCAGCTACATTGCTTCCTCATTTATCTATCACCAGAGAACCACTTCATAATTGTGAATCAGTAGTGTCAGTGGCAGAGAAACCATGAGAAAATCTTCTCAACATTCCATTAGAAAACACAGATCTGGTGTTATGTACAGATAGTTCGTCATTTATGAGAGCTAGTATATGGTATACAGGTGCAGCTGTGGTAACAGAATTTGAAACTCTATGGTCAGCATCGCTTCCATCAAATCTGAGTGTACAAAGTGCAGAATTGATAGCATTAAAACATGCATGTGCAATAGCAAGAGATAAACAAGCTGTAATCAATATTGATTCAAAATACGCCTTTGGAATATGTCACGTTGTTAGTACCCTTTGGCTGCAAAGAGGTTTCTTAACATCATCTGGGAAAACAATCACTAATGCACGAATTATAAGTCAAGTTCTATCAGCTGTCCAGTTACCTAAAACCCTGGCTGTGGTACATTGCTCAGCTCATACAGAGAGAACTGACTTTGTTTCAAGAGGAAATCACCAATGTAGGGATTATAATCACAGACTGCTCTCTGTTGAGCAGCTGGACAGTGTTATCCCTCTTGGGGAGTGTCAGAAGGCAGAGATTGAGAGAATTCTTAACTGAAAATAGACCAGGACCACTGTTTCCCTGATGATATGTAATTCTGTATCTTTTTGATGTAATATTGATTATCCTGATCTGACTGCAAATATTACTGATAATCTTGGATTGAATAGAAATTAATTAGAGGCAAGAGTTAGTGATTAGCCTATATAATCTTCCCCAGCCAGGGAATTAATCCCAACTGTCAGGCTTGACAGCGAGAATCTTCTTGAAGGTGATGAACTAGACCAATAAGCAGATATCAATAACAGGTAACTAATTTAATTAATAGGTACAGGAATATCTTGCTGGTATGGGGATTAAGGAAAAATTGGTGATGATAGAGAGTTTAGGAGATTACACTAAAACTAATATCTAGTTGATGAATAGCCAGGCAGCTCCTCTTGGGGAAAAGCCTGGGATGGAATTCTGTCACTCTGGCTGGCTTGGCAACCTTGGCCTAGTTCAGCTGCTAGATGTCAAAACTAAATTTGGCTGGTTATAAAAAGCTGTTAATCTTCAGAGATTAATTTCTTGATGGTATTATTGAATATTGTTGATGATGATTATAAAATGTATAGTTGGAAAATCTTGAATCCCTAAGACTACATTACCCAAACTTTCTGTATTACCCACAATTCCTTTTCCTTTCTGTTTACATGCATCTTTTTCATGATTGTTGTAATAATAATGAGAGCCTGTAACCAATGTTTGACAGAAGGGAGAGAGAGAGAGAGTCTATGTGGTGACTCCCTCCTCCAGCACTCCCCTGGGGCTGAATATACACTGGGAGACTTTAAGGGGGTATTACCCCAAAACTGGGTGACCTGAATGGTTGTGCCACCCCTCAGGAGTTGGGGGCGAGGCTTCCCTATAAGAAGTGGTATGTGGTATCTGATTCTAAATAAGGATGAGGTTCACACAAACCTTCCCCCGATCAGTCAATTTCACAATGGGTCATCTGGCTTCAAGATGGAGGCAGCCAGACCAATCTGTGGTTCCCCTCTCCCTGTTGGCTCTCAGGCACTCTGGAACACTATCTGACTGATGAATGGCTTTTATTATTTGCAATTCAGGGATTGGGGAAAGGGGTGAAAGGCAGAGGGATTTTGGGGTGCCCTGCTCTCTATTTCTATGAGGTCTGTTACTTGGGTGGGAACCTTTGGGGTTCCTACTCCTAAGCTCCTCCCCTTGCTCTTTCTCCTTCTGTTTCTATTTCTACCCTTTTCTATAATTGTAAGTTTTGACTGAAAGGGGGTCTCTCAGCAAGGTTGGGAATGGGAGAAGGAGACTAAGAGATCACTCCCCAAATGGAGTCCAAACTTAGCTGACTTGATGGTTGAAGTCTTGATGGGTGAGATGCAATGGAATGGCTTTGATTAGGGGATCAAGGTTTCAATTTCCAAAGAAAGATCCTCAGGAAGCCCTCAGGACTGGATCCAAGCTGGGATGTCCTCCTCCTCTCTCCTCCCAGTTTCTCTGCTGGAAGCCTTCTCTTTTCCGTCCTCTCTCAGAGAAATACCCAGAATTCTCTCTGGTCTCTCAACTGTCAGTAACTGTCACCAAGTGTCTCTGGCTCCTTTTGTCCCATCCCCCTTGCACAAATCCCATCTTACAGTATCCCGGTTTTGTGTGGGGGACTTTTTCAAAGTCCCACTTAATTCATGCATCACTATTTCTTATTCCTATCTTATTTTCCCCATCCCTCCAAAATAATAAATCCTTATCTTGTCTTATCACTATACTAATTATCTATCTATTCCTATTCTAAGATGGGTTTTGGAGAGGTTGGTAGGGGAATGAGGGTTGCAATTTATATAATAACATTTACAGGGTGTAAAACAATTTTGTAACAAGAAAAGTTTTCCATTGAACACAATGGCTAAGTTTACAGTGTAACAATTTTTCTTATCCTTAAACTCTTCTAAGTTATTATTTAACTCATCTATGATTTTAACAGAATTTTAACTTGTTTTTACTTTTAATGTATGTCTATTAAGTAATGTAATATAACTATCTTATTATTTCTAGCTGTTATCAAATTATGTTTAAGCTACCTATGTTTTAAATGCAATGTTAATTTTTATATTGAGAATCTATTTTAGTATGTTAGTATTCTTAGTTATCTATCCAACAACACATATATTTTTTCTTATGCTTTCTCTGAACTAGCTCGCTAAAAATTGTTTTAATGTCCCTAGTTCTTTCTGCACTTTTCCTATGTCTAATGTTCTAATTATCTGCTAAATTGTTAGTATGCTACAGTATCTGCATGGTTAGGGACTATTATTTACAATTCTATGCTACTTTTCCAATCTATGATACAGGTATATTTAAAATTTACATTATTTGCACTACTATACATTTATACGAGCATTAGTTCTGCATATTGATTTTAACCAGACAAGAAAATCACACTATCTTCTTATGTGGTTAAAATCTTATGGAACTTGCAACTATTTACATTATAGACATATATACATTTTGTATTTACACAATCTTCAGACACTTGCTTATTTATGTGAGATCTCGACTAGATATCAGTTTTGTGTTGTGTTTTGTGTTCTCTATTTACTGTGCATGTAAAATACTCTTGTTTTCAAAGTTGTCAATTTTCTTCAAGTTGTCTGTAGATTTCCCTTGTATCTTGATGCTATGAACTGTGGTTGCATTTTCCCTAAAGTGTGAGGTTAATTTGTGTTATCACTGCATCATAGTCTTATATAAACCATTTCCTTCTGTCTTCTTCTTTGTGCAATTGTCCATTTTTTTTCAAATTTCAAAGTTCAAAAGTTTGTTCACAGTGTCTTTTCAAGTACTCTTTTCTTGTATCTTTCTTCTTGGTGATTTTCTCGATTTCCTTTTCTTCTCTTGATTCCTTTTCCCTTCTCTGTTTCTCCTTCACATGTTGTCTGTTGTCATACATGTTGTTGAACAGGTTCTCTGGTCTGGATATAGGAACAGTGTGGATTGTGATGCTTTGTCAGTGATGTCAGTCAATTGTTTGTGTGTGTATGTTATATGCACTTTCAGATGTTTTTCAATGATTTTGAATTTTGCAATGATTTTGGCCACCCTAAAACTGGGTGACCTGGATAGTCATGCTGCCCCTCAGGAGTTGAGGGTGAGGCTTCCCTATTAGATGAGGTAAGTGGTACCTCAATCTGATTCTGAATAAGGATGAAGTTCATACAAACCTCCCCCCTATCAGTTAAATTCATAGCAGGTGGTCTGGCTTCAAGATGGAGGCAGCCAGACCAAGCTGTGGTTCCCCTATCCCTTGTTGTCTCTCAGGCACACAGGAACACTATCTGACTGATGAATGGCTTTTATTATTTGCAATTCAGGGATTGGGCGAAGGGGTGAAGAGCAGAGGGATTTTGGGGTGCCCTCTTCGCTATTCCTATGGGGTCTGTCACTTAGGTGGGAAACCCAATGGTTCCCACTTCTAAGCTTCTCCCCTCACCTATTCTCCTTCTATTTCTATTTCTATTTCTCTGTTTCTATCCTTTACTATAATTTTAAGTTTTGACTGAAAGGGGGACTCTCAGCAAGGTTGGATAATGGGTGAAGGAGACTAAGAGATTGCTCACAAAATGGAGTCCAAAACTCAGCTGACTTAATGGTTGAAGTCTTGATGGGTGAGAAGCGATGGAATGGCTTTGACCAGGGAATCAGGGTTTTAATTTCCAAATAAAGATCCTCAGGAAGCCCTCAGGACTGGATCCAGGCTGAGATGTCCTCCTCTTCCTCCTCCTAGTCCTCCACCCAAAGATCTCTTCTCTCCTTCCTTGGAGAAATTCCCAGAATTCTCTCTCATCTCAACTGTCAGCAACTGCTTTCTCTGGCTCCTTTTGTTCCATCCCCCTTTCACAAATCCCATCCTTATAAACTCTAAGAGATTAAAGAATTTGAAAAACCATCTCCATGAATCCCAAACTCCTACTATGAGGTGAGGCAGGACTGGGGAGGAGAAGAGTGTGGTGGATCTTTTTGAGAAAGCAAGGAGAATGATATAAGGGTCAGCATTCTATGGCAATGATGATCATTTTTGAGTGAGACTCATCTCAAAAAGGGTTACTGAGTGAAGGAGTTGAAGGAAGAATCTGGGAGTGACAGTGGGGAGCAGTCTACTTGATGGCTATTCTGTGGAAAATATTTTATAAACCTCAAAGTACCATACAAAAAATGTTATTTATATCACTTCCCTTCCCTTTACTTCTTGAGAGTACACTACCTCATAACTCTCTATTTACTTATGAATTTAGTACAAACCATTACACAGAAATAGCAAGAAAAGGAGAGAGATACAATTAAAAGGTGATTTTTTTTTCAGAAACTGTGACTTCTTAGATTTTAAGCTTTACTTTAAAAACCATCTATACACCTAGAGCCAGCTATACTTGAATCTAGATTGGAATATTCTTGGACTTGGAAATTCCCTTGGCAACCTTTCAGAGTCTTTTAAAATTTATTTTTCCAGCTGTCAGTCATGACCATGGGAATCTACTTTTAGGCAGGGATTTTTTTTAATCCTTTCATGCCTTTTCCTTTCTCATCTATGCTAGACATTACTTATCCTAGAGTGACTGGCTATCAATCCTTTTTACTTCCCTCAGAAATCTGAGAGAAATACTCTTCTTTATTTGGAACCTAACTTTCCCCTTTAAGTTTTGATCTTGAGTTTACACCATTTCACTGTTCATGTAAAGGGCCTCCACATTCTGGCTCTCAGAAACCATGTGACATTTTAGTCTGACCCTTCTTCTCTCTTGGGTTCATTAGATAGCAGTCTCATAGAATAGAGACTAGAAATTCAAAGTGGAAGAGACATCAGCAGCCCTTCAATCCAAATTCACAAAATAAATGAAATCCCCAATAAAACATACAAGAAGGCTCTGCTTAAAATCTCACATTGATGGGGAATCTATTGTGTCCCAAAGCATTTCTTCCCACTTATTAACAACTCCAATTGTTAGGACATTTTCCATGAAAAGCCTAAATTGACTTCAATTGACTTCATTGTTAACTTCCTTCGAGTGTTCCTGGTTCTGGTCTCTAAGACCAAATATATCAAGTTTAAGCTTATTATTCATAAGGGTCCTTTAGATACCAGAAGAGAGGTATCATGTCACTCTCCTCAACACGATTCCAAATTTTCTCTTCTCTAATGCTCTCTAGTTGTCTCAACCACTTTTCATGTGACTCATGGCTCTTCAGCATTTTAATCGCCCTTTTCTGGACTCTGTAGCTTATCTACAACTTTCTTACACCATGTACCTATATATATATAACTGAAGGTGTGGCACTATTATTTCCTAATTCTTGGATGATATGACTCTCTTAAAATCACATGAGGATTTTGTTTTGTTGTGGTGTGTGTAGTTATCACATCATCACATTCCTGACCTAAATATAAGTTGAAAACACTAGAAGCCCCCTGCCAATCTGGCTTTTCCCTGAAGACACAACTTCCCTGGTCACCCTTTCCAGTACTGACTACACCTTCACTCAGTTTCCTAGGCTCCTTGGTGGCTGTGGGGGAGGTGGAATACTCCATACTCCTCTTTGCCACGTTCTCTCCTTTTTTCCATTACTTAGTAACCTCTTTCTTTGAAGCTCATGCTATTCATGCTATTCATATTTATCACTTAATCAAAATTTGGGTAACTGTTGTCTCTAAACCCCCCCCTTCCCCATGTTATTTATTTTCCTTCCTCAGTGAGTTTGGTATCTGGCTCATAATTTTTTCTCTCCTCTCTAATTCCTATTCTCATGCTAGGGTCATTAATATACATGTTGACTCACCCTCAAATACCATAATTATTCATCTCCTCAACTCACTCACTTCCCTTGAACTACTCCTCCATCTCACCTTGATTATACACAACGATGGTCATACCCTTGACTTTTCTGTTACCCGCTAACTTACTACCTCTGTTTAAGAATTACAAAATTGCTTTACCTGACCATAATCTATTGATTTTTCATCCCTTCTTCTTCTTCTTCTTTCCCTCACAAAACATTACCCTCCACCTTCACTGCGACCTCTAATCCTCTGACCCCTCAATTCTCTCTCAGGCCCTCTTCTCTACACTATTCACTCTTTTCTTCTCATCTTGACTTTTAAGTGAACTAATTCAATTCTGCACTGTCTTCCTCTCTTGAATCCCCAGTCCTCTCATTTCATCATCAATTATGTCCACCTAACTGTTACCCTTTTGTCACTCCCACCATTTATTGCATCTCCTCCCATATAGGTGCCACTGATGGAAAAAATCATGCAACTGTTTTAAATAGGTATATTACAAATTTATGTTATACAATCTCAAGTGGTCTCTCACTGCAGGTAGACAATCTTTTTATACCTTCCTTTATTCACTGTCCTCTCTACACAATGGTTCTTCCAAACCTTTTCATCCTTCCTCAGTCCTTCTATGCATCTACTTCCCCACTCTCTCAGAGATCTTTTTTCCTTTTTATAGAAAAATTGAGGTCATTCACTGTGAGTTGTCATCTCATTGGCTTCTACAGATTTAATTATCACTTTTATACTGATGATTCTCACATCAACCTATTCTGTCGTCTCTGCTGATCTCCTGTATCTCTAATCTTTTTAAAAACCCTTGCTTTCCATCTTAGAATCAATACTTAGAATCAATGTATTGGTTCCAAGGCAGAAAAGTGGTAAGGGATAAGCAATGTGCCCTTGATCACACAGCTAAGAAGTATCTGAGGACAGATTTGAACCCAGGATGTTCCTTCTCTAGGCCTGGCTCTCAATCCACTGAACCACCCAGCTTCCCCCTTGCATCCCTTTTGAATATTTCAAACTGGATATCTGATAGATATCTAAAACTCAAAAATTTCAAGATGGGACTCATTATTTTTCCTCTTAAATCTTCCCTAGTTCCAAACTTCTTTATTAGTATTGAGGGTTCCAAATATCAGAAGGGTTTTTCCCTTTCCTTTTTAGCTCATTTGTTTTTGTTTGGTATCTTTAGATTTCTGACTTCTATTCTTAGATTTCTAGCTTCCCCAACTCATTCTTCCTTATGGGTTGTAGACAGAAATGTCATTGGTCTATCTTTATCTGCTTGACTGTGGTTGTCCTTTACCCTTCTGATTAATGATTCTGACTTCAACATCTCTAAGAGCCTTCCCAGATGCTTTAAAAAAAAGTCCCTTTTCCAGGGCAGTTGGGTGGGTCAGAGGATAGAGATCCAAACCTGGAAATGAGAGGTCCTTGGTTCAAATATGGCCTCAGACACTTCTTAGCTGTGGGGAAGTAACATAATTCCATTTGCTTAGCTCTTACCACTCTTCTACCCTGGAAATGATATTTAGCACAGATTCTAAGAGAGAAAGTAAGAGTTTTTTTTTAAAAGTCTCTTTCCCAGAAGAGAATATTTTCAACCTCAAGTTTAAATAAGGTTTTCAAACAAATCTCAAACTTGACTTAATGATTACAGAGTAATTATGTTTAACTAATCAAAATGTTTTAAATTAAATTCTATTTTTAAAACATGCTTATTTGATTTTAAAAAGAAAAATGAATATATTAAATGAATATTGTTAGTAAGTCTAGCTTTTTTGCATTAAAATTTTAAATATTTAATTTTCCAATTACATGTAAAAATAATTTTAACACTGGTTAAATTTTTTTTTTTTTGTTTCAAATTCTCTCCTTATCTGATTCCCTTCTCTCTTTATTCCAAGCTTCAGATTATTTGCACAGTTGCCTTCAGAGCTAGCTTTGGGAACCAATACATTTTCACTTCTTCTAAGGTAGTATGATCTAAGGAGTAGTGTGTTTAGTATTCACCCAGTTTTTGCCCCCATTTCTACCCTGGAACTATGACCAGGGTCGCCTTCTCCCTTGTGACTGCAAGGGAAGGTAGGTGTGTGGTAGTACTCCTCTTTGTCTTGAGATTGCTACTTGGTTTATGACCTGGATCTTTGTGTGGGAAATGCAATGGAGTCCTCCACCAAGAGCCAACAAAGAGATCAACAAGCTGATCCTCTGACCAGTTGTCTGACCCCCTTACTGTCTGTGACTGATAGTTCCAAAAGCCACTGCTATTGATTCAGTGGCCCCCAAAGGCTATGTGGACTTACAGAAGTATGGAATTCCTTCACACATTGGTCTGTGTGCCACTTTCACTCTGGTGTGTTAGCGATTTTGTGTTGATCTTTTAAGTTTTCTTGGGATGAAAAATTATTTCACCCAGTCTTTTCACAGGCTTTGCCAGACTAATTCAGTCCTTTGAGTGATAGGCCTATGCCAATCACAAGCTCTGATATAAGAGGCACAAAAATTCACCAAAGAAAAGAATGTCTTAAAAGGCAGAATTAGTCACATCGAAAAAGAGACACTCATAGCCAGCACTTGTCTTTCCAGAGCTGAATCCCTTGTAGCAGTGTCTGGGAGTTTTTTGCTTCAAAACCCCATGGACAATTTATTGCCACTATAATAAGTCCACAGTTTCCAGAAAACATGGGTGGATGAAGCTGAGACCAGTACCTGGAAGTTATTACCTCATGGTACTAAAGGCAATGCTTGACTGTCTGCCAGCTTAATTATACTGTTTTCTTTTGTTCTGGGCCCCACTGAAGGATTTTGACTTGACAACATAAATGGGAGCAAGTCTGACTGTGATTTGGGAAATGTTTCCAAAACTCAAACATGTCTACTAGATGGAGCTTTAAGGGAGAACAGTATTTCTAGGGTTGGGACCAGGACCTCTATGCCCTTATGGGTTCATATGTACCCAGAAAATTTCATACAGTATAAAGGGGCTTATATTTTATGGGGGGCTCTTCCCTAAACATGACTGGTCAGATATCTGACCAAAGCCATGAGGTAAGCTTGGATAGGGTTGCAAGTGGATTCTTTGACCATGATGTCATCCACATAGTTCCAACTGTGGAGTCCTTTGGGTACTGGGAAGAACTCCAAGACCTTGTGGCATAGTCCATGGACCATGACAGTACTGCTCAGGTATTAAATGAAAAGCAAATGGGGGTTGGGGGTCTGAGAATAGGAGCAATGGGTAAAACATATTAACTAAGTCAAAGACTACAAACCAAGAGTAGCCAGTGGACTCAATGTCTTTTGTCAGTTTTATAATATTGGGTAACAAATTCCTAGAGTCCATAGTTAGCCTCCATTCTTCTTTTTCTGCTTTCTGGACTGACCAGACTGACATAATGAAATTGAGATTATGGGGACTATCATACCTTCAGAAGAGAAATCCTTTATAACAGGAATTGGGCATTCTGTCCCTTATCTACACGTATCCTGTGTGTTAGCAATTCTCATGGGGACAGGTGATGCCATTGACTCCCTCTTGGCATTACCTGTGGTCAGTGTTGCTTTCTTAGGCTTGATCTAAGTGGCCAGTTGATGTCCTAAGATAGTCATACCAATTATGGGAAAGGAGATGGAGTGTTCTGGAATTATAACTACTGGGATCTGGTGTACTCTGCTGCCTCAAAGAAATTCACAGTAGTCTTGGTGTCTTGGAGAGTGGCATCTTCCATTCCCTGTATGGATTTAGTGGAGTCCTAGTGTGTGTCAGGGCTGCCCGGGATAAGGGTGACCTGAGTTCAATTACTCAGTCAGTGGTGCATACTCTAGTGCTGCTCATTTTGGGAATCCATAGCACTGTGAGTGCTGAGAAAGGGTCATTGTCTCAAGAGGAGCCAGTTCCCTTAAGACTGTTGTTTTCTATGGGGTCCTTTCAGGACTTTGCCAGATGTGGAGATAGGAGGCTTCTGTGGCATGGGTATTAAAGATGCTCTGTCTTTTTCCTTACACTATATTAATAAGGGCTTGAATTTCTTGGGGGCTATGGCCTAAGGCTGCCCAATTAGAGATGCCCAGATCCCTTGCTCCCTCATGCAGTGTATCTTGAATTGTTAGACACTGATCCCTTTGTCCTATGTCATGATGTCCTCTTGCTTCACTGTTTCCTGGCTTAGTGTGGGACTTGGGTCCATGAGCAGTATTCTCTTAATTATTATTCATTTACCCCTCTTTGTCCAGTCCCCATTCATTTGTGTAGCAAATACTTGATCATCAGGGTCACTTTGGGGTCCCTTCACAAAGTCCAAGTCATACAACAGGGACTGCACAGTCTCAGTGCCTGCCATTTTGGGAAGGAGGAGGGCATGAGGTTTTCTCAGGTTTCTTTCAAGAACACAGCTTTGGCTTCATTATCTAGTTAAACATTTTCTGGTTCCTTCCAGGGATCCTCCGGGGAAGGTACACTAATACTATGATAGAACTACAACATAGTGTCCATGGCCTGGGCCAAACCCCAGCCTTCCTCTAAAGAAGTCCATCAGGCCTATCCCTTAACTTTGATGTATGACAATGAGAAGTATGTAGCCTTGCAGACCCAGAAATCATGAGTAAATATAAAGAGGGATTGTCTTTTTTGGGTATTGGTGAAATTGTTTTTATTAGTTCTCTAGGGCTTTTTAGATGGGTAGCAACTTCAGCATCTCTGCATATAAATGCCAATTGTCTAACTTCCCCAGAAATCAAGTGTAAGTATAATTTATACATCCATTCCGAGGCTTTTAAAAATCTAGTTGTTGCTATATTTTCTTAAGACTTGTTTGTATTTCAAGTCTAGTCAAGGGTCTAATTTCATCATGCAACTCAAATCATTCATCACCCTCCATTTAATAGCCCCCTTTCCTGTCTTTTCTAGCTTGGCCCAGGATGGGCATGGTTTCCTTGCCTCTTCTTTATCTACTTCCTCATCTCTGTCTACTACCCAGACCCCTGAAGCCCTACCCTTTAACTCAGGCCCTCTGTGGAACCACACAGGCATGTACATAACTCTGTTTCTTAGCCTTAAAGTTCAACCCTTTAACCCAGATTTCTATGTTAGTTCTTCCCAAGGAGGATTCAGGGAGAAAGCAGCTATGGGAGTGGGTTACTTCATGATTTCATCTCTGAGGTTACTTCCTCTAATGATGTAGTTCCTGGGTCTTAAGGTACAGCTGAAGGGGCTTCTGTGGAACAAAATTCACCCTGGTGGAGTCCTAGTTTCTGTTATATGTTTCCCTCAGAATGAGGAAATTATTGTACGGATTATATAAACCTTCAAGTACTGCTATGTCAGTTTTATTTAAAGCTACTCTTACCAATCACAGTGAAAACCCCATGTCTGGACCCTGATTCCTTAGTAGGCAATGCTCAAGCAAAATGAGGAAGTATAAATAGTGCTGGAGAAGAGGCATTTGGGAAGAGTGACTGGAGCCAGAGCTAATGAAATGTCTGAAGAATATGTACATCTTTGGGAGATGTGCTGCAAAGATGAAGGCACTCAAGGAGTGACTTCCAAGCTATCTCCAATAATGGAAGATTCCCAGAGAATGGAATATAATAATCATTAATAACTTATATTTATATAGTTCTTACTATGGCACTGTACCAAGCAGCCTAAAATTATCTCATTTGATCCTTATCATAGCCTTATGTTACTATGTGCTATTAGTATGAGTTAGAGCCTATTTTAGGATTATTATTAATATCATATCAATAAATATTATTAATATGAATAAATATTATTATGAGGATTATTATTCTCATTTTAGTTGAGGAAAATGAGGTAAACAAGTGAAGTGTTGTAGTCATATTAGAACTCAAGTGTTTCAGTTCTAGACTCAGAGTTCTATCCTTTGTACTATCTACCTACCTGTTACCAAAAGACAGTGAGAGGTGTCATTATTAAAAAGGAAAACAGGGTGGAAAATAGTGAAGGAGAGTGCATAAGCAACTAGATTGTCATATACTCCTTTTCTCACATTCGTAAAATCTTGATGAGAATAGATGAGGAGGAACCTTGGCTCACTGGGAGAAGTGTTGGTCATGGAGATGGGAATCTTGGATCAGTTCCAAACTCTGACCTTCTACTGGCTGTCTTGAACCAGCAATGTTACCCCTGTAAGCCATAGCTTCATTGTTTGTAAAATAAGGAGGTTGGAAATGATGACTTGTGAGGTCTCTTTTAACTCCAAATCTTTTCTCTCTTTACATGAACAGTGTATTTGGTGAAAAGACAACAAGGAAATTAAGTGAGCTTTTAGAGATACAGATTTGCTACAGTAGATTTTATCTTCCCATTCACTTCACTGATTGAAAGATCTAGAGAACAGAAGAGCAGCCAGTATTTTTTGTTTGTTCATTGCACAAAGATAAAAAAAAAAAGCCAACGTTTGCAGGAGCAGAGCAATTAAATGTTCATCTCCTAGATAAATATGCCAGTACCATGTAGATGTTGCCACGAGGTGGCAGTAGCATTTCAGGCAATACTGCAGACTACAATGTCTTTCCTCTTTCTCTGGTGGTTGATCAGTTACATACTGAAACATGAACTTTCTGTTTAGATATTTTAAAATATGTTTTATTAATAAAAAAAAATAACAAAAATATTTTATATAACTTAAATATTTCATTATATCCCCCTGGTCCTCATCTATTCCCTCACTTCTAAACCACTAAACCAGCCCCTTTATTAAAGAATACAAAAGAGGGAAAAATAACATTGATCAAAAAACAGTTTTTAAGTTACCAATATCATCTTTTCTTATAGGAAAACAAATCATTTGAACTTATTGGGCCCTTAAAAATTTTTTTTCCCTTTCTTAATTACCTTTTGGTAATTCTTTTGAATTCTGTGTTTGGGCATCACATTTTCTGTTTAAGTTAGGTCTTTTCTTTAGGAATGCTTGGAAGTGTTCTATTTTTATTAAATGACCATACTTTCCCCTGTAAGATAGAATCAATTTTGCTGTAGACCCAATTCCTTTGCTTTCTGGAATACCATATTCCAAGCCTTCCAGTCCTTTAGTGTGGATGCATCCAGGTTCTGTGTTATCCTAACTGTGGCTCCATGATATCTGAATGGTTTCTTTTTAGCAATTTGTAGTATCTTTTCCTTGGTCTGGAAGTTCTTGAACTTGACTATAACATTCCTGGGCATCGTCAATTGGGGATTTAATGCAAGAAGTGATCTGTGGTTTCTTTCACTCTCTACTTTACCCTTTTGTTCAAGAATGTTGGGGCAGTTTTCTTGAATAATTTCCTATAGATTTTCCAGTAGTCCAATAATTGTTAAATTTGTCTCTTCTGGATCTATTTTCCATGTCTGTTGTTCTTATCAATGAGGTGTTTCATATTTTCCTCAATTTTTTTCATTCTTTTGATTTTGTTTTATAGACTCTTACTGCCTTGTGAAGTCATTTGCTCATACTTGTTGAATTCTAATTTTTAAAGCCTGAATTTCATCCCTGGCTTTTTTGATCAACCTTTTCCTTTTGGTCTGGTTTTCTTTATAGTTCATCTTTTATTTTCTTTGCCTTATTTTCAGAGACCTCTCCTTCTGGACTTCAAAACTTCTGGGGCCAGAAAAATGTCTCATCCCAACTTTTTGTTGGCTGTGTCACTCCAGAATTTGATATGAGGCGTTAACTTAAAGTTCTTTGGAGGAGATTGTTGGGAGAGTTGGGTTGTGGTGCTTCATCTTTATGCAACTCTTTCATCTGGGCTCTCTATATCAATTTTGATTTTTAAGAAGTTATTTTCATCAGAATTTTTGTGCAGCTTTTAACTAAGCTGTTAACTTTATTTTCATAATTTTCTTACTTATCTCTGATTTCCCCCCAGTTTTGTATATTACTCTTGTTTGATTTTTAAAATCATATTTTTATTTTTTAAAAACTATCTTTTTATATTTCTTCTAGAAGTTCTTAATGGACTTCTGTCAAATCTACATTTTTTTCTTTGATGCTTTATATAGATTATTTTCAACTCAATTTGTTTCTTGAGCTTCTCTGTCACCATATTAACTTTTTATCATCAAGTTTTTTTGAACCTACATTACTTCTTGACTTTTGACTTTGTCATTGTTGGGGCCCATTTACCTTAGGAGTGATATTTGATCTTAGCTTTTGTCTTTTATATTCTTCTTCTGAGTTCATAGCTTAGCCTGGGAGCCCATATATTTTTGGTGTTTCCTATGTGGTATATTCCAGGGACAGGTTTGTTCATCAATCACCTGTTCAACTTTCAGAAAATTTCTGTTCCAGTTTTAGTTTCTGGGTTTGTTTGCAAGTAGGTTTTCACAGACTGCTTCTGCACACAGTCATAATTAGCCTGCTAAAAGGGTCTGCAGGCTAAGAATATTGAACTATTAACTATCTCTTGGTTTTGGCCTCCTATTCTGGTTTATTCTACTGAAGGTTTATGTGGAAACTAAAGGTTGGAACTGAGATCCACTTCTGCTTTTGGTTTCAGAGCCACGGCTTTCTTTCTGGAATTTGTTCCTTGCACCTTACATATTACACTTACTCCCCTTGTCCCTTGTGACTTTTTCTTTATTTTAAACACTTACCTTCTCTCTTAGAATCAATACTAGGTACTGGTTCCAAAAAAGAAGAGTGGTGAGGGTTAGATAAAAGGGGTTAAGTGATTTTCCCAGGGTTATACTGCTAGGAAGTATCCGAGACCAGACTTGAACCCAGGACCCTCTTTCTCTTGGCCTGGTTCTCAGTTCAATGAGCCCCCTATCTGACCCTTCCCTTGCAATTTTGACAGACCAAACTAAAACATGGAACTGGGTAATGGCTGATAGAATTGCCAAATGTCACTTGTGCTAGTACAGTAGTCCCTTGGGATCACTTTCTGCCCAAATGTTTAGTTCTTTAACCGTCCCTGGGTGATGGGTTATTTCTCATCACTGTTATCACCACAGTCCATTGCCTCTGATGCTTTTTCTTACTGCTGTGGTCCACTTCTGCTGTGGTCCACTTCTGAGCACTCACCCCAGTGTCTATAGACCTCTCTATTTTCTTAAATTTCCTGGAGCAGGAAAAATTACTAATTGTGACTTTTCCTTGACTTTTCTCATCACAATTCAGTTCTGAATGAGATCAGAATTCTCATCAGACATGTTTTGTAGGTCATCATGCAAGAGGTTTTGGTTGAACTGAATATTGAAGTCCTTACTCTTTAATCTTGCCTTTGGCCTCCATGTGAGTCTTGCCGTGCCTCTGTGTAGCCAATATAGCTATTTTTTCTTACAGCATAGTAAGATTTTTATCACGTTTTACCATTTACAAATTAATGGCCACCTGCTTTATTTCCAGTTCTTTAACATAAAACAAACCACTCAAAAGGTTTTTTTTGTATCATTATTTCTGATTCTCCTTTTCCTAGTCTGTTTGATATACTTTGATTTACTACTTTGCTATTTACTTATCAATACCAAATGGTTTTGAAGACTGCTTCTTAATAATAAATTTCAAGTCTAGAAGTGCTCTGATCTCTTAATTAATTTCTCCTTCCCTCCCATTATTTCTCTTCATGTTCTTGACTTTTGTTCCACAAAATTAATTTTTAATTGTTTTGTTCAAATTTTAAGGTATCTCTTTGAAAGTTTAATCAGTAGAACATTAAATTGTAAATAAACTTTGTATATTATCATTTTTTTCATGCTGGCATGGTCTTGAACTGAGCCCTGAATGTTCTTTTAGCTATTCAAGTTGTTCTTAAAGAAAATTTCCTCATGTATCTCTTTGTAATTGAATCTATTTAGGTAAAATGTGTACTCTGGTAGATTGATTCCTGAATATTTTGTGCATTTTAAGTAAGTTTGAATGTGACTTCCATTTCTATTATTATGTCTTAGATTTTGCTATTATTATATAGAATTATAATTGACTTTTGTGGATTCATCTTGAAGTGTGCAATTTTGCTAACACTATCAATTGGTTCAATTAATGTCTTTACTGATCTTTTAGCATTTCATAAGTAAGCCATTATGTTGTCAGGAAATAGGGATAGTTTATATACTCTTTGCCTTATACCTTTTATTTCATCCTCTTGTCTTTATGCTTCTGTGAGCATTTCTAGGATTACATCATTTAATTTCGTTACTACTTACATAATTTCATGTAAAAATGCCAAAGAAGTCACTTTGAGGGCACAGGTGATGCTGTTTGTCATAAGGCAGTGATTGGTTGTTCTGGTAGCTGAAATATCTCATTAGAACTCTGTGGTCAAGCAATGTGTCAAATGTATTCTGTAGGTTGGATTAGAAATAGAGGATGTGTGGAGTTGTATGTTTAGGGAGACACAGGGCATTACAGTCAAGTCCGTGAATCTCTGAAATCCCTTATTCTGAAAAAGAAAAATGTGATTCAAACAAAAGAATGTAATTCATTAGGAAAAGCAACAAGAAGAAATATAAAAAGATAACATAAAAACCAATTACAAAGGATTTAGTAAAATCAAAATGTTTGATTCTCATGGAAAAATAGTATGTTTAAACCTTGAAAATCATATCATTAATTGAGAGGTTTGAAAAAGCTTTTATACATAAAAATTTCAAGGTCAAATTGAATATAATAGAATGAGTTAAAGAGCAAAAATAAAGTTGGATGGAGAGGGAGAAAATGAAATAATGATCTCAAATAAAATAAGACATGAATGAAAAAATGTTACAATGAAGAGAAGAAGAGGATGGAGGTATAATAATACTAGAACATAATTCTCAGTGGATCTGGGTAAAAGAGAATAATTCATACATACAGAAGGGCAAAATTTTTCTTCACTTATAAGGAGACAAGAGGGTGAAGAATAAAGATTAAAAGAGGGAATCTTAGAAGGGTATATAAAATAAGAGAAATGAGGGTAAGGAGATAAGAAAAGAGAAGGAATTATAGAGGTCATTTATTGTGACAAATAACAGAGTGAGAGGAATAAAGGAGGGACTCAGAAGGGTAAATAGATGAACAACTAGGAGAGTAAGGGTAAGAGAAAAGGTGGGGAAGGAAAATAAAGGCAGAACTGAAGAAGTGGTGGGGATTGGAGAGGTAGTGGTTAGAAGAAAATTGTATCCTTGAGAAACAGTAAAATAAAAAGGAAGACAAAGGAGGAAAAACAGTGAAGAAAAATAGAAGGGAGGGAAATACATATAAATGGGATGAATTCACCCACAAGATGGAAATGGATAGCATAATGTATTAAAAACCCAAACCCATCAATATGTCTTCATACATTTATACATTTAAAAATGAAAGATAGGGGGCAGCTTGGTGGCTCAGTGAATTGAGACCCAGGCCCAGAGATAGGAGGTCCTAGGTTCAAATCTGACCTCAGACATTTCCCAGCTGTGTAACCCCAGGCAAATCACTTAGCCCCCTTGACCTAGTCCTTAAAGTTCTTCTGTCTTGGGACCATTACACAGTTTTGATTCTAGGTGAGAAGGTAAGGGTTTAAAAAAAAATGAAAGACACATATAGAGTAAAAATAGAACGATGGAGTAGAATATATTTATTATCCTTGGGTTGACAAAAACAAAAAAGCAAGCATGGCAATAATGATCTCAGACCAGATTAAAGCTGAAATAGATCTAATTAAAAGAGATAAACAGGGACACTACATTATATTAAAAGGTACCATAGAAAATGAAGCATTATCAATACTAAACAACATGCACCAAATGTTATAGCATCCTGTTTTTTACAAGAAAAGTTAAAAGAATTACAGATGAAAATAGATAACAAAATTATAACTGTGGGGAATTTAAATCTTCCCTTCTCAGAACTGGATGAATCTAATTAAAAAAATAAATAAGAAAGAAGTTAAGTGATTTAACCCTAGGTTTATATTGTCCCCCAATTATAGAAGTGTTTCAGGCCAAACTGTAAGCAGGAAGATTCCTTTACTTCCTTGCATTCTTGTTAAGGCTAAAGAAAGAGTCTGCCTGGACTTCAATTATCCTCCTTGGATCGTCCCCTAGGTTTCAAGATGGACACAGAGATACACCTCCAGGCCATACTCTGATACCATTGAGTTGTATTTAAGATATCTATTTGTCCCCTAAACTATGAGGGTCACCCCCTATGTATTTAGGCTGACTCCAGTCAGATGATTCCCCACCCCCCACCCCTGTGCCTGAATGTATATCTTCCTGAAGTCATGTATCACCTGTTGTAAAGAGTATAAAGACCCAAGAACTGAGTCCTCAAGGAGGCAGTTTTCCATCTGTTCTGTCCTCCCAGTCAAATTCAATGTGAAATCCAAATTAATAAATTTCTTTTTATTTTTAAACTAAGTTTTTAAGTCTTGCATTCTTGCAAAGAGTACCCATCCTGAACCCAGGGAGTTCACCTCAAGCACCCCACAACATAAGGAGATAAATAAAATCTTAGATAAGCTAGATATGATAGATATATGTAGAGAAATGAACAGGGAGAAAAAGGAATACACCTTTTTCTCTGCAGCAGATGGTATTTTTAGAAAATCGGCTAGATATTAAGATATAAAATTTTATAATTAAATGCAGAAAAAGAGAAATATTAAATGCATCCTTTCCAGATCACTGCAATAAAATTATTTTGATAAAAAATCACAGTATAAAATTACTTGGAGATTAAATAACTTAATTTTAAAGGATGAGTGGGTTAAGAACAAGTCATAGAATAGGGAATATATTACCTATCAGATTTATGGATAGGAGAGCTTATGAATGAACAAAAGACAGATTGTGAATGGCAAAATAGATCATTTTGAACACATTGAATTAGATAGTTTTTCTACAGATAAAACCAATGTAGACAAGATTAGAAGGAAAGCAGTAAGTTGGGAAAAATTTTTTGTGGACAGTTTCTTGTAAAGAAGTTTGATATCTAAAATATATGTGCAATGTTGTCAAATATATGAGCTATTCCCCATCTGATAAATGGTCAAAAGATATAAACAGACAATTTTTTAGATGAAAAAATCAAAACCATATATAACTATGTGGAAATTTCTCTAAATCATTATTGATTTATATTTACATAAATTAATATTCATTATTTATTTGATATGCAAATCAATGCAACTCTGAGACATCATCTCATACATATCAGATTGTTTAAAGTGATAACAGGGAAAAATGACAAATATTGGAGGAGATGTGGAAAAATAGCAATACTAATACATTGTTGGTGGAACTGTGAAATGATCCAACAATTTTGGAGAGTCTGGACTTATACTCAAAGAGTTATAAATTTGTATATACTTTTTGACCCAATAATAATACAATTAGGATTTTTTCCCTAAGGTGATAAAGAAAAGGGAAAAAAACCCCTATATGTTCTAAAATATTTATAGCACTTCTTTTTGTGGTGGCAAAGAACTAGAAACTTAAGGGATATTCATCACTTGGGGAATTACTCAACAAGTTTTGGAATATGATTGTAATGGAATATTTTTGTGCCATAAGAAATGACTAACAAGACGATCACAAAAAACCTGGAAAGACTTATATGAAGTGATACTAAGTGGAATAAGCAGAACCAGGAGAACATTGTACACAGTAACAACAATAATGTATGATAATCTACTGTGAATGCCTTAGCTATTTTCAATAAGGCAAGAATCCAGAACAACTCCAAGAGACTCATGAAGGAAAAGGATTTTCACTGCCATAGAAGTAAGAGATGAAATCCAAATGCAGATTGAAATATGCCATTCTTCAACATATTTCCTTCCTGAGTTTTTCTCTACTATAAGCAATATGTCTCTTGTTTCACAACATGACCATACAGAGAAATGTGTATTATATGATAATACAAGTACAACCTATATAATATCACCTGCTTTCTTAGAGAGGAGTTGGAGGGAGGGAAAACAAAAGAATGAGACAGATTTTTTAATATAGCTAATGTGAAAATTTGTTTCTGTTGGATAAGCATGAGGTTAGGGTAGTAGAGGTAGATTTAAGAATCATCAGACTAGATATAATAATTAAATCTATAGGAGCTGATAAGATCACCATCATACATGGAAAAGAGAAGAGAGCCCCAAACAGAGCCCTAGGGGACACTAAAGGTGAATGTGACTTGAATGAGGATACAGCAAGGGAGACACAGCAGAAGTGGTCAGAGAGATAGGAGGAGAATCAAGAGAGAGTAGTGTCAGAAAGTCTTAAAGAAAAAATGAAGGACAAGAGGCTGATAGTCAGGGTTAAAGACTGAGGAGAGGATTTTTTCAAGTTGGAGATCATTAGTAACTCTGAAGATAACAATTTTGGCAAAAGGATGAAGTCAGAAGCCAGATTATAAGGGTTTAAGAAGAGTGTGAGGCTAGTAATAAGCTACACACTACTTAGAGTCCAACTGAACTTATTTTACTGTTCCTTATAAAGAACTCTCTATGACTAGTCCCTACTTTTGAACTGACTCATCCTTTGACCGGGAATATACTTTTTTCCTTGCTCCTATCTTTCAAGAACCCTCCTTTTCTTTAAGACTCAGGCTAAGTACTACACTTTTACATGAAATCTTTCAAGATGCCCACCAGTTATTAGCCCCTCTCCCTAAATTATCTTGTATCTATTTTGTGTATATCTATATAAAACTAGGTATGAATGTATGTATAAACATATATATATACATATATATATTTATATTTATTTATTTATTTTCTCCATCCTCAAAAAGCCCTCACTTGATCATTTCTACTAATTATCATCTCATATCCCTTTGCGGCAAAACTCCTTGAAAAGGTTACCTATAATTAATATTTCCATTTCCTAGCCTTTCTTTAGGCTTTTGGGACACCACTCTCTTGATTCTTCTCCTATCTCTTTGACCATTCCTTCTGTGTCTCCCTTGCTGTATTCTCATTCAAGTCACTCTCACTTACTGTTTGTGTCCCCTAAGGATGCTATTGTAATAGTTCTGGAAAAAGATGCTGAGTCAACTAAGATAGTGACTGTCCAAGTGGAGAGAAGGGGATAGATGGAAGAGATTCTAGTGTATTAGGAAATATACACTGTCCTTCAAGGCTTCAAATGTTTCTATTTTCACATTGTTGTATTCTTCTGAGTCTGTATTTTGATCTTCCCTGTTAATAAAGTAATTTTATTTTATTTTTTTCTAATTTTTATTTTTTAGAAAAATTTTCTATGGTTACATGTTTCATGTTCTTACTTTCCCCTTCATCCCCCCTTCCACTCCCCCCCAAGCCGATGGGTATTTGCACTGGTTTTAACATGTGTCATCAAGACCTATTTCCATGTTATTGATAGTTGCATTGGTGTGGTTGTTTCGAGTCTACATCCCCAATCATGTCCACCTCAACCCATGTGTTCATGGGTTTCTACTCCTGCAGTTCTTTCTCTGAATGTGGGTAGCGTTCTTTTCCATAAATCCCTCAGAGCTGTCCTGGGTCATTGCATTGCTGCTAGTGCAGAAGTCCATTACATTCGATTTTACCACAGTGTAGAGGTCTCTGTGTACAATGTTCTTCTGACTCTGCTTCTTTCACTCTGCAATAATTCCTGGAGGTCTTTCCAGTTTACATGGAATTCCTCCAGTTTATTATTCCTTTGAGCACAGTATTCCATCACTAGCATATACCACAATTTGTTCAGCCATTCCCCAACTGAAGGGCAGATCCTCGTTTTCCAGTTTTTTTGCCACCACAAAAAGTTTGGCTATAAATATTTTTGTACAAGTCTTTTTATCTATGATCTCTTTGGCATACAAACCTAGCAATGGTATGGTTGGATCAAAGGGCAGGCAGTCTTTTAGAGCTCTTTGGTCATAGTTCCAAATTGCTATCCAGAATGGTTGGATCAATTCACAACTCCACCAGTAATGCATTAATGTCTCAATTTTGCCATATCCCCTCCAACATTTATTACTCTCTTCTGCTATCATTTTAGCCAATCTGCTAGGTGTGAGGTGATACCTCAGAGTTATTTTGATTTGCATTCTTTAATGTTATAAAGAAAATGGGGGCTACTCTACTCCTAGGGAATATAGATACAGGTGAGGAGGTTGAAGGGAACACCAACCCCAATTACCCTTGTTGGATGTTACAAATTCCCCTTCTAAATATCAGTGCCCAGGAAGGACCCTGAATGGTCAGGTGGATGGGTAACCCTTTCAGGTCCCACCTGAGGTTGGATCAATTATTAATATTGGACTCTGATTAGCCTTGGATCACATTGTTCATCTGACTGCGTTTGCTCCCTCCCCAAGGGTCATGATATAATGATCACTCAGGAAGGTACTTATTAAATGCTTTATCTATGATCTTAATTAGGGAAAGGATAATCAGAATACGGATTGGGATTGGAGACCCTGTCAATCTAATATCTATGATCTATAATCCCTCAGGACTGGAGGCTATTGATTTATAAGGTGGAGCTATTGTTCTTCACACCCCTCTGATTCAGCTTGGCCACTGCCAAACCAGAGAGAGTAGTCTGCTCTGTGGATGCAGCTGTATTGATGATTTCCTCTCAGCTTCTTATTATCAATTTGTGATGTGTTAGCCTTTACAGCCTTCAGGAAGTGTTCTACCCTTAAAAACCACCCTCTTCTTCTCAGACCTCCCTTACTCCCTTTCACCACCCGGGGATCCAGAGTCCTAAAAGCTATGATGATTCAGATACCTAAAAATCTAGGGAGATTCAGAGAGAACCAATGACCAATGGTCAGAGACCCAAGACCCCTCCCAGATGGCTGTTAGGGGTATTTATACTCTCAGGCCAACCGACTTTTGCCCCTGGCTTACAGCATCTGGGAACATTCCTATGTCTCCAACTGTCTCCCCTGCCAGTCAAGGTGATACCAACATTTCTCAGAGTTTGAATATAACATTAATTATTACAGATTTAGAACACTTTCTCATGTGCTTATTGATAGTTTTGAGTTCTTTACCGGAAAATTGCCTATTCATGTCCCTTGCCTATTTATCAATTGGGGAATGGCTTGATTTTTTTATACAATTGATTTAGCTCCTTGTATATTTGAGTAATTAGACCTCTGTCAGAGTTTTTTGTTACATTTTTTCCAGTTTGTTGTTTCCCTTCTGATTTTGTTTGCATTGTTTTTGTTTGTACAAAACCTTTTTAATTTAATATAATCAAAATTATTTATTTTACATCTTTTAATTTTTTTCTAACTCTTGCTTGGTTTTAAAATCTTTCCTTTCCCAGAAATGTGACCAGTATACTATTCTGTGTTTGCCCTAATTTTCTTATAGTTTCCTTCTTTATATACAAGTCATTCACCCACTCTGAATTTATCTTGGTGTAGGATGTGAGATGTTGATCTAAACCTAATCTCTGCCATATTGTTTTCCAATTTTCCTAGCAGTTTTTGTCAAATAGTGGATTTTTGTCCCAAAAGTTGGGCTCTTTGGGTTTATCATTGGCTGTCTTGCTGACATCACTTACCCCAAGTCTATTCCACTGATCCTCCCTTTTGCCTCTTAGCCAGTACCATATTGTTTTGATAACCACTGCTTTATAGTATAGTTTAGTATCTTGTACTGCTAGGCCACCTTCCTTCACTTTTTCCCCCCCATTATTTCCCTTGATATTCTTGATCTTTTGTGCTTCCAAATGAACTTTGTTAAAGTTTTTTCTAATTCAGTAAAGAAGTTTTTTGGTAGTTTGATAGGTATGGCACTAAATAAGTAAATTAACTTGGGCAGAATGGTCATTTTTATTATGTTAGCTTGTCCTAGCCATGAGCAATCAACGCTTTTCCAATTGTTTAGATCTAGTTTTAATTGTTTGGAAAGTGTTTTGTAGTTGTGTAAGTATAATTCCTGTGTTTATATTGGTAGATAGATTCCTAAGTATTTTATGTTGTCTAGGGTGATTTTAAATGGTGTTTCTCTTTCTAACTCTTGCTGCTGTGATGTGTTGGAAATATATAGAAATGCTGATGATTTATGTGCATTTATTTTGTATCCTGCAACTTTGCTAAAGTTGTTGATTATTTCTACTAGCTTTTTAGTTGATTCTCTAGGATTTTTGAAGTAGACCATCATCTGCAAACAGTGATAACTTGTTCTCCTCATTGCCTATTTTAATGCCTTCAATTTCTTTTTCTTCTCTAATTGCTACTGCTAGTATTTCTAGTACAATGTTAAATAATAGCGGTGATAATGGGCATCCTTGTTTCACTCCTGATCTTATTGGGAAGGCTTCTAAATTATCCCCATTGCATATAATGCTTGTTGATGGTTTTAGGTATATACTGTTTATTATTTTTAGGAAAGGTCCTTCTATTCCTATACTTTTCAGTGTTTTCAATAGGAATGGATGCTGTATTTTGTCAAAGGCTTTTTCAGCATCTATTGAGATAATCATGTGATTTTTGTTTGTTAGACTGTTGATATGGTCAATTATGTGGATGGTTTTCCTAATGTTGAACCGTCCTTGCATTCCTGATATAAATCCCACCTAATCATGGTGGATAATCCTCTTGATATTTGCTGAGTCTTTTTGCTAATATTCTATTTAAGATTTTTGCATCTATGTTCATTAGGGAAATTGGTTGGTGTAAAAGGGAATTCTTGGTTATCCTTGAGTTCACACTTGTGAAAAGGAAATCCTTTGTTCTCTTTGCCTAGTTGGAGGTAACACTTTGGTTGGCAATAACTTTGAATTGACTGAAGCTTGAACTAGGTGGGAGAAGCTTGAAAACCACTTAGTGAATTCACAGCCTACCTAATGTTAGGTGAGAAGCCAACAAGATACTTGGAGAGTTCCATTCTTTTTTTTAACTCAAACAGTTAGAAACTTGTTCATACCCTCAGAAAGTGTGAACTTTTTTTTTTTTTTAAACCCTTGTACTTTGGTGTATTTTCTCATAGGTGGAAGATTGGTAAGGGTGGGCAATGGGGGTCAAGTGACTTGCCCAGGGTCACACAGCTGGGAAGTGGCTGAGGCCGGGTTTGAACCTAGGACCTCCTGTCTCTAGGCCTGGCTCTCACTCCACTGAGCTACCCAGCTGCCCCAAGTGTGAACCTTTTTGATGAGCATTCACACCTCTAGAGGTGTAAACTAGTTCCTACAAAGACCATCCCCTGGACAATGCTAGACAATTTGGAAGCTGTGATTGGCTCCTATGAAAGGGGACAGGGACAGGAAACCACCTTAAAATCCATGAAGGCCATCTGGTGGAGGAAGGCTGGTAACAGGCTGGTGAAGGCTTCTGGAGAAGGAGACCTTCTGAAGAAGAAGGTATTCTGGAGAAGGAAGTCTTCTGGCTGGGTTATTGTTAAGGTCCGAGTAGATTGCCACCCAAGGATCATATGGAGACAATGCAATCCAAGCAAAGGGAAGTCTTTATTTCTAGTGCACACTAGGGGAACTCAGCAAAGGAGTTCCAAAGCAGCATAATCAGAGTGGAGTTTAAATATATTTTTGAAGCTTTGATCTCGTACCTATGAATAGACTCAGGGTTTCAGTTCAGTGCTCAGGAAGGAACAAGACTTTACCCTAGAGATGAAAGGACTCAGTGTTTTGGTCTGGTCCCTAGACTTAAGGAGAACAGGACATTGCATATCAAACAGGTGTGCAAGGTGGGAGTAGGTTGACTGGTTTTAGTTTTAATCTTTTACTTTATTCCCTACTTCTGTTTGTTTTTAATGAGAAATCTTTCTCATGACCACATCATTGTATAACTTGGGGATCGTATCTTTGGTACTGTTGCTTCAGAACCATAACCTGGACAGTGTTAATACGATCTTTAATGAACCGGACCAAGCAGTTAAGAATGCAGGATCCAAAAGTCAACAGAAGAACAAGAATCACTAAGGGTCCCAGAAGGGTGGAAATAAGTGTGGTGAGCCATGGAGAAGACTGAAATAACTGCTGATGCCATGACTGACCTGTTGCCCAGGCTCTTTCCCTGGAGACTAAACTCCTAAAGGGGGAATATAATACTTAATATTGATAGTAGTGGGGCTCATAACTTGGGGAAAGCACTGGGGGTTTTTCTTAATAAGGGAAGAATTTCCAATGTAGGTGCCCCAACCAGTAATGGATTGTAATGTTAGGCTGACCTTTTGGTCTCCCCAGTTACAAGAAGTTGGTCTAAGACAGAGGTATTATAGGAGGCATTTAAGGCTATAGCATCATAATAAGGGGGCCGAGCACTCAAGCAGAGCCAACAACTTTTGGTCAAATTAGGTTGGGAATTGTTAAGAGCCATATAAGAAGCTTGAAGAATCGACCACAAGGGTCCTTCAAAGAGCCAGAGGCTATATTCTCACATCCCCAATGGCTACAGTAATACTGACCTGGCTGATTACAGGACTCTTTTCCGGGATTACTTGCAGGGCAAAGGTAGTGATGTATACAGGGCCCATGTTTTACAGCCACCCCTTGATAGTTGCATCCCCAAATATAGGCAATGATCCTGCACCCAGAAAGGGAAAAGGTTGGGGAGCCTGAGTTAACAATCGTCTAGAGTTCTCCCATTTCCAATGAATAAAGAATCCATTTCCAAAGTTGGGGGCTAGCAAAAGGGGCTTCATGGGACTGATGTCCCACAGCTAGAATTAATAATAGGTGGAAGGGAAGTGGGGACCTAGGGTCGGGTCGAAACATCAAGAGTCAGGCAAATAGAGAAGGAGGCCTAGAATTGTGGAAATAAGAATAGTCAGCCATGGAGAACAATGGAAGAGGCTTCCTATGCCCAGCCCTATCAAAATTGGATGAGAAAGGGTACTCAGGGCCCATTGTGATTGTGAGCACAGGGCAAAGGGGAGAGGCTCAGAGGTAGTGCTGACAAAGCAGCTCCCTTCCAGGTAGAGCAGTTTTGTCTGTAAGTGCCTGCTGGATCCCTCCAGCCCATTCCCAGGAGGCTTCATTGTCCCACCTCAATTCCCTACATAGTGAGAACAAAGGAATTTTCTGCCTATAGTTTGCCTGAAAAATGTCTAAACTAGAGTGGTACAATGTCCTATGTCGTCTCCCCCCTCCTCCAATTATCTAAAGGAATAGGGCGATGGTTTCAGCCTTCTGTAAACCCTGAGAGGAGAAAGAGAAGCTGTGGGCACAGAGTCTCCAGGGTCGTGTCTTTAGAGACTGTTCTCCTGGACTGGCTGACACAGGTCACAAGGAAGCATAGAACCTAGGCCTGGGGCAAAAACTAGAACACCAGATATAAAGAGAGAAAATTTAGTACAGTAGAAACTGATATTAAACCTTAACATTTGGGTGTCTTTGCCAACATACTTCATCTCCAGAAATCATTCTTGGATAAGAATTGATCCTTCTAGGAAGTTTGATTCCTAAGTTGTTTGCAGAGTTGACAAGTGATGTTTCTGTTACAGAATATCCTTTTGCAAAGCTCACATTAATAGGACATCTATAAATACTTGAATTATTATTTTACAAATAAATTTCTTTATCTCCCAGATTCTGGAGGAAATCCAGAAAGTTTTGGGTTATATTTCTAAGCTCAAGATCCAAACTTCAATTGTGGTGAACTAAAGCTGCAAGCTACAAGTCATCTATTACTAACTTCATCTACTTCTCAAAGCACATTCCCTAACAATTTGATAATTTCCAATTATCTACCTAATAGGTTGTTTGGGGAAATGGAAACTTTAATTGTATAATTTGCCTCATGTGCTGATTATGGGACTTGTTGCAAAAAACAAACAGGGAAAACATTTTCTCACATCCCAAGGGACACGTAATGAGGGGGCTTCACGTGCAGACCAAAGCTGTCACTGGCTTATGCCATCGCTGTGCCACTCAAAGATTAGTAGTTTAGATGGTCAGAAGAGGTCCAGTCCAGGTTGAGCCCTAGAATTGCCTCTCTAACCATCCTAGAACTTTCTCTGTATCACCATTAGATCCCAGAAACCCTCTCCTTCCTTAAAGGACAAGTCTTACCCATTACAGCTTAGAGAAATCTGCCAAACAGCAGTCTAGAAACAATTTTCCATTCCCTCAAGCAAGCCTTTCACATCCCTGCAAGGCTGATCACTCAGTTATTCTTACATATTTTGGTAATAATTAATATCTCACACTTTAGTCACAAAACCTGAATTAAGGAACAGGAGTGCTGGATTGAGCAGCTCCATAGTAAATATAAATCAGAGCTGTATTATCTCCTGAAACAGATTTTAGTTTGAACTCCATAACTTACAAATAACTTTAAGTCCTTTAGCAATCTTTCAGTATGTAAACAAAATGAATTTCAAAGTATTTACTCTTATTCCTTTCAAACTTCTCTTTAAAACAGAATATAATAGAATCTCCAGTTTAGTTTCCTTTTACTTCAAAACTTTGCTACATAGCTGATCAAATACCATCAAGATTATTCTGATTCATCATTTTTTGTGTCTATTTTGCACTAGAATTCACACCTATTATTTATTTATCCATTAGAAACTCCATCTTTTGAAAATTACCAAATTCTTAGTACCTGTATTATTAAAACCCATGCAAAGATTAACTACTTTAAAAACTTCTTGTGTATCATGATTACTTGTTGCTAGTTCTGACAGCACATACATTAAAAGAACATATCATTTGAAATATCCTAAGTTGAAATTCTAGAATAAGTTCTCAATAACAACATTACAACTTTTGTTCTGTTACCACAATAAATAAATTACATTGTACCATATCAAAAATCATTAGCAATCCTCAACCCTTAAAATAAATTCTTACATGAAAAATGCTTCTAATTGTTGAGTAAAATATCCCTTTTGTCTTAAGGCTTAATTTTAAATTGTCACAATATATGTTATTTGCTTTTTATAAATTTCCAAACCATATTTCCTTTGTATTAACTGTCTTTTATTCTCTATAATATCTGCAGTTTCCCTTTTTATTTTAAATTTATGCTCCAATTGTGGTGAATTAGGGAAACCTGAATTTTTGCACAATCATTATAGATGTTATAAAGTTGCTATTAGCTTCTTGTTCATTTTTTCACTTTACAGAGCTAAGATGGCAAGTCACGCTAGATTGGTCACTGTACCTCTCTGAGTCTGTTCACATGAGGCTATTCTACATGTTTGTTCTTACCCATAATAATATTTTTTTAAACAAATTGCATGTTATTCCTTAGATCATGAATTTCTTCTCATACATTGCACATGCTTTTAAAATAATTTTATATCCTAATAAATTACAATGCTGTCCAAATTTTTTATATTCATAATATACTAGATTCTTAATGCAAAAATAACATTATTTTTGAATTACCAAAATTTGAAACCCTAATGTTAATTATATTTTTACCTATTACTTAATATGATGGTACAGATCTTAGAGTAACAATTTTACATGTTCATATGTTTTCCCTAAATTCAGTTCAATAAGCATTTTTGGTAAGTCTGATCATTCACACACTGCAAATCCTAATAGATAGCTTTTCAATATAAGTTTTGTGCATTCTTAAATTTAACAGAAATTCCATTTTTAACTAGTAGTCAATGAATTTACACAATACTATCAGTACCTATTCAGTTCCTTAGCAATATATACTCTAATGGGTAGAGAAAGGTCCATGAGTTTGGGGGAGAATGGGCGATGATTTTTAGCTTCTCATAGCTACTTCCTCCTGAACTGGGTGGTGTGGATGATTCACTCTCAACAATTTTCTCACGGACCAGTCTCTGTCTAAAGGGGTCTAATTTTGAAATGTAAGTCAATTGCATTGTTCTATTAATCTTTAAGTTAAATTTTTCACTAACATCAGTTTGATTAATGTTAGGTTGAATTCATGGTTGTTTAAAGAAGCTTTTTCACTCTTGGTTAAGCACTGAGCAAGACTGATGTTTTTTATTTTTTTTTTTTTTTTGCTAGCTAGGAAAGTTAAGCTGCACTTCTATACTTCTGTACACAACTAAGAATCATTGCTTTCTCTCTGAATAAGTTTTTTTTAGATTACATTTTAGAATCTTTTGTAATTTTCATTAGATATATGTCTCAGTACTTAATCTGTTAGTAGAATTTGGTGATGGGATCAAATTTGTCCCTTTTTCTGTCTTTTGATTTCTATGTTCCCTTTCTCATGGCCAGTGAGAAATGGAAGGAGAAATGTTTGACAGATTAGTTTGTTTAACTCTTGCCTTAATAAGAGCAGAGAATAAGATTTCTTTTAATCAATTAAATTATCTTAGAGTTTAAGACATTCAGAAATTACAATGTTATTTTCTGAATTTCTCTAACGCCTCTGTCTGTCTTCTCCATTCCTCCGGAACGAATGAAGAAGAGAGAGAGATTTATTTTTCCCAACCTGTAACCTTCCCATTGTGATCACAGACAAACAACATATAACACACAGACTGATCGAGAACACATTTCCCAGGCATATCACATGCACTCTGACAATTATAAACCATAAATTATATAAGCTAGATTTTTCTTTTCATTCTGACAAAAGATCAATTGTTACAATTCATATCTCCATGACTAAAGAATTCTGTGAAAAAGAATGAATCAGAAAAGGGTTAACTCTTAACAAGGAGCTGGCTAACATATGATGATTTTTGTTTCTTAATTACCTTTCTTCATGCTTCAATAAGTATCCTAAAATAAATACACTTTTGCTTCTTCACTTTTCTATGAAGTGGAATTCTGATACCTGCCTGAATAATTCCAGGTATGCCACATTGTTGGAAAGATTGATTTAGCTAAGTGAAAATTGTTAAAACTTTTTACATTGTCTGTGGCCATCACCAATTGGACTCCTTCTAAGAGAGAAAGAAAAAAACTATGACAGAACTGGTTTTTCTACCTGAAGCAAAGTAGCCAGCTGCTTCTAAAAAGGGGGGCAGAGAGGAAAATTTCTGGTCACTTTTAAATTTGCTGTTTAGTCCTAGAGAGAAAAATACGCTTTTCCTGGTGTCCTTCTAAGAAGGACCCAGTGCCCTAATGTTTAATTTTGAGTCGGGGTGGGAGCTTGCTCAGGGCTCCATCCCCCTTTCCCTGGAGTCCTCTCAGAAGGATCTAGTGCTCTTTACTTTCCCCACACCCATAGTGCGTCCACGACTAGCTTCCTGGGGTTCTGCCAGGGACTCATATCCTGGACTTCCTGGAATCTAGTTCTGCCAGAGACTCAAACTCTGGACTCCCCCTAATTATTTCCAGGGAGACAGGGGGCCTCCAATTCCCTGAAGTTCCGTATCAAAGCTCCGTATCTTTGTCTCCGAGCTTTCAGACAACTTCCTACCCACCTGTCTTAATCAATTTGCTTCCTGGTGTTCCCGACCTGCTTCCTTGCAGAAGACAGGAAATGTCTAGCCGTTCCAGATTCAGAAACAGGTGAGGAATTGGACTTTTGTCTGGTGACTTGGTATAGGACGTCCTCCTAAGCTGTATGTCCAGCCAGAGTCTGACTTCCTCCCATACACAATCATACAAACAGTCACACTTCACAGACACACCACTCACCTCTGGAAGTCATCATGAAATCTGGGAGAGAACTTCCCCTGTCCCGGTGGTCCTTAGTGGGTTGAATCCAGCGCTGGACGAGCCCCCATATGTTAGGGTCCGAGTGGATTGCCACCCAAGGAGCACACGGAGACAATGTAATCCAAGCAAAGGGAAGTCTTTATTTCTAGTGCCCACTAGGGGAACTCAGCAAAGGAGTTTCAAGGCAGCATAATCAGAGTTGAGTTTAAATACATTTTTGAAGCTTGGATCTGGTACCTATGAATAGACTCAGGGTTTCAGTTCAGTGCTCAGGAAGGAACAAGACTTTACCCTAGAGATGAAAGGACTCAGTGTTTTGGTCTGGTCCCTAGACTTAAGGAGAACAGGACACTGCATATCAAACAGGTGTGCAAGGTGGGAGTTGGTTGACTGGTTTTAGTTTTAATCTTTTACTTCACTATCTTTTCTGGTTCATGGAGGAGTGCTGGCTGGGACACTGAGACCTTGGTGAGACTGTGCTCTATATCTTCTTTGGAGTTCCACATGATGAGTTTAAAGTCTGAATCTTCTTGAACTTCTCTTAAGGAACTTCCCTTTAATAGAGACTCTGTGAGGGCCTCTGGGCCTCTGGCCTTCTGACTCTCGGCTCAGGGTTAATTAGATTTACCTAGGGGGTCATAGCAATGTACCTACTGTGTTAGATTCCTATTTCCTTATTTCTTCTCTTCTTAATTGTAAATAAACTTTCATAAGAGTCAATTTTGACTTGAGATTATTCTTAATTGAGGATTGATAATAGTTCAATCCTCTGGCAACCATCTTTTAATATATTAAACCCCCAAAACCCCCTTTCCCCTCTTACATCGGTCCTTTTCTTTCTCTGTTTTTGGTCTGCCTGGCTTTGGAATCAGTACCATATTAGTGCTATAAAAGGAATTTGGTAGAACTCCTTCTTTGCTTATTATGTCAAATACTTTGTATGTTATTGGGATTAGTTGTTCTTTGAATGTTTGATAAAAATTCACTTGTAAATCCATCAGGCCCTGGCGATTTTTTCTTAGGGAGTTCTTTGATGGCTTGTTCAGTTTCTCTTTCTGATATTGGATTATTTAAGTATTCTATTTCTTCTGCTGTTAATCTAGGCAATTTACATTTTTGTAAATATTCATCCATAGCACCTAGATTGCTATATTTGTTGTCATATAATTGGGCAAAATAGTTTTTAATTTAACCTCTTCATTAGAGGTGAGGTCTCCCTTTTCATCTTTGATACTGTTAATTTGGTTTTCTTCTTTCCTTTTTTTTTATTAGATTGACCAGTACTTTGTTTTGCCTTCATTTTTTTTTGTTTTGTTTTGTTTTTAATTTTAAACCCTTAACTTCTGTGTATTGATTTATAGGTGGAAGATTGGCAAGGGTAGGCAATGGGGGTCAAGTGACTCGCCCAGGGTCACACAGCTGGGAAGTGTCTGAGGCCGGATTTGAACCTAGGACCTCCCGTCTCTAGGCCTGGCTCTCAATCCACTGAGCTACCCAGCTGGATTGACCAGTACTTTGTCTATTTTATCTGTTTTTTCAAAATACCAGCTTCTACTCTCATTTATTAATTCAATATTTCTTTTACTTTAAATTTTATTAATTTCTCCTTTGATTTTTAGTATTTCTAATTTAGTTTTCATCTGGGGATTTTTAATTTATTCATTTCCTAGTTTTTTTAAGTTGCATGCCCAATTCATTAATCTCTGCCCTTCCTAATTTGTTTATATATGCACTCAGTGATATAAATTTTCCCCTTAGAACTGCTTTGGCTGTATCCCATAGGTTTTGGTAAGAACTCTCATCATTGTCATCGTCTTAAATGAAATTATTAATTGTTTCTATGATTTGTTCTTTCACTAAATTATTTTGGAGAATCATATTATTTAATTTCCAATTAGCTTTTCATTTGGCTCTCCATGTATTTCTTACTAATAACTATTTTTATTGCATTATGATCTGATAAGGATGCATTTATTATTTCTGCTTTTTTGCATTTGTTTGCCAGGTTTCTATGCCCTAGTACATGGTCAGTCTTTGTGAATGTTCCATGTGCTGCTGAAAAGAAGGTGTATTCCTTTTTGTCCCTATTTATTTTTCTCCGTGTATCTATTAAATCTAATTTTTCTAGGATTTCATTCACCTCTCTTATCTCTTATTTATTTTTTGGTTTGATTTATCTAGATCTGATAGGGAAAGTTGAGGTCACCCACTAGTATAGTTTTGCTATCTATTTCATCCTTGAGCTCCACTAGCTTCTTTAGAAATATGGATGCTATACCATTTGGTGCATACATGTTGAGTACTAATATTTCTTCATTGTTTATACTGCCTTTTATTAGGATGTAATTATCTTCCCTATCTCTTTTAACCAGATCTAATTTTACTTTGGCTCTGTCAGAGAACATGATGGCAATCCCTGCCTTCTTTTTCTCATTTGAAGCCCAATAGATTTTGCTCCTTCCTTTCATTTTTACTCTATGTATGTCTGCCTGTCTCATGTGTGTTTCTTGTAGACAACATATGGTAGGAATTTGGTTTCTAATGCACTCTGCTATGTGCTTCTGTTTTATGGGTGAGTTCATCCCATTCACATTCAGAGTTATAATTATCAACTGTGTATTTCCAGACATTTTGATTCTCTCTCCTTGTCCTGTCCTTTCTTCTTTCACTGTTTCCTTCTTTACTGGTGTTTTGTTTTTAATCAGTTCCCCTAATCCCCTCCCTTATTGTACTTCCCTTTCTCCCCCCTCCCTTCTTATTCCCCTCTTATTGTTCTTTAAAGCTATGCTGCTCCCCGCCCTCTCCCTCTCTAGTATTGCTTCTCTCCCCACCAGTCCATTTGTTACCCTTCTACTTTTCTATAGGTGTTGTGAGGAAGATTAGTTATTGATTAAGAATTAAGGTTCATCTAGCAGGCTGGAGCTGGAGCATTCTAGGATAGAATGAAGGAGGAGGAAGTGTGTGTGCCCTGAGAGAGGACTCCATTAGTGGTGGGCAAACTGTTGCCAGCCCAGGGAGATCTCAGACCCTGCTTCCTGATTTCCTTGGGATCCTGAGTGGAGGTGGATTTCCAGCAACAACAGAACAGCACCAAGAGAGGAGGAGTTTGGGACCTGTTGGACAGTTTCTCAAGCATACTCTTTCTTCTTGGATATCTTGGACCACCTAGGATTTTGGCATCCTGTGAACCTCTTTGGAAAGCTGTGAGAACCCTCAAAGACACCCCTCTGATCCATAGCTGTGCTGATTCAAGCCTGGCTGGTACCAGGATTGATTCAGCCTTCTAGAGACTCCACTGCTCCTTGGGCCCTGCCTGTTAGATCACGTAGATAAGAGTAAAATAAGTCCTCCCATTGCCCTGTGGTTTTATCCTTTAGATTTTAAGTATAGAAATCCCTTTCCCACCTTTTAGTCAAACATAATTAAAGCTGTTAGCCCCTTTTACCTTGCCTGCTTGTTTCTAGACTCTGGCCTAGGGGAAGCTGAGTGACAGTTAAGACCAACTGCCATTCCTGTGTGAATCCAGTAAACTCTGGTCTTTCCATCCTAGTCCAGTCTCTCTTTACCCCAGTGTGTGTACCCACAATTACTTAGTTTTATTATAATATCCCTGGTGTCTCCATTATCCATTACCTTTATTTACCTATATTTTCTACATAGGGCACTAATTAATTCTCTGCCCCAATGGATCTGATTGTTCTTCCTTCTTTAAGTTAATTTCAATGCACTTAAGAATTAAATATTTCCTTTCTCCAACCTCTTTACCATTCTATTGTATTGGTCTTCTCTCCTGTTCACCCCATGCACTTCTTTATGAAATATAAATTTACTCCATTTTGTCTGTTTTTTCCTTTCTCTTAATATTATCTCCTTTTTTAATCTCTAGTTTTATATATGTATATATATATATGTATACCCACACATACGTACATATATCTTGACATTTCATCCTATAAAGTTTGTCCCTATTCCCTCTAATTATACTTCTATCTATCCTGTTGGTAATAACAATTTTTAGGAGTTACTAATATTTTCTTTTCTTATAGGAACATAAGTCAATTGAGTTTATTAGGTCCCTTAAAAAAAGTTTTTTTGTTTTTTGTGTTTTTCAGCCCCCTACTTTCTTAATTACTTTATGGTGATTCTCTTGAGTTCTGTGTTTGAGCAGCAAACTCTCTGCTCAAGTCCAGTTTTTTCTTAATGAATGCTTGGAAGTCTTCGATTTTGTTGAATGACCATACTTTCCCCTGCAAGAATATAGTCAGTTATGCTGGATAGTTAATTCTTGGTTGTAGACCTAGCTCTCTTGCTTTCTGGAACATTGTATTCCATGCCTTCCTGTCCTTCAATGTATATGCAGCCAGATCCTGTGTTATCCTAACTGTGCTTCCCTGGTATCTGAATGACTTCTACTTAGCAGGTTGTAATATTTTTTCCTTGGTCTCGTAGTTTTTGAAATTTGCTATAATATTTCTGGAAGTTGTCAGTTGTGGATTAAATGTAGGAGGTGATCTTTGGATTCTTCCTATTTCCACTTTTCCCCCTTCTTCGAAAATGTCAGGACAGTTCTCTTATATAATTTCCTGTAGGATGATGTCAAAATTCTTCCTTTTGTCATGATGTTCCGGCAGACCAATAATTCTTAAGTTGTCTCTTTGAGATCTGTTTTCCAGATCTTTGGGTGTGTCAATGAGGTGTTTCATATTTTCTTCAAATTTTTAATTTTTTGAAATTTTGTTTCATATATTCTTGCTGCCTTGTTAAAGTCATTTTCTTCTAGTTGTTGAATTCTAATTTTTAAAGACTGAATTTCATCCTTAGCTTTTTGCTCATCCTTCTCCTTTTGGTCTGCTTTTCTTTGTAGATCATCTTTCACCTTCTTTGCTTCATTTTTTAGCTGGCCAATTTGGGTTTTTAAGACATTATTTTCTTGTTTTAGATCATGTATTTCCTTTTCCCAATTATCTTCACCCTCTGTTGATTTTTTCTGAGTTCTTGAGTTATTTGAATTTTGAGTTCTTGAGTTAATTGAATTTTAAGTTCTTCCAAAGCCTGTGTCCATTTCACTGAAGTTTTTATGTTTTTTCTTGGTGTTCCTTTATCTTCTGATCCATTTGCTCTTTGTTCATTTTCTGGATAGAAGCTGTCGATTGTGGTTTCTTTTTTCTTTTTCTTTTGTTTACTCATGTTTTTTTCCTTCTTTCTCCCCTATAATTGGCTGTAATCTTGATCCTTGATCTGTTGATTTGGGTTATTCAGCCCTGGGAGGGCTTCTTCTCTGTTTTGTTGATTAATTAGGTTAGTAGAACCTGAGGCCAGATTTCCCCCCAGCTGGTGGTAAAAGCTAGAGAGGTGAGTTCAGCTTCATTCACTCTAGTCTGTGAGGGAGGGGTGTTGGAGCTTCCCTGCCCTCTGAAGACTTCTTGTCTGCTGTATTGATAGGATTAAGCCTGGGTATGGTTGATCTACCTGGCTCCGAGTGCCCTGAGGTCAAAGCCTCAAGAAAAAGGGGGGGCACAGCACAAGATGGAGGGTATGTTCACCCTCTCTGGATTTTTCCCCAGGCAGCTTCCTTGCTGTCTGTGATCATAGCCTTGAGGTTGGCACAGCTGTGCCAGCAAGGCACTCCCTTGGACTGGTGCCCCAGCCCACCCAGAGATTCCAGGATCTGCTAGAGACTCAGCACATTAGGTGAAGGAGGGGATCTGGGATCTTCCTCCTTTCTTTCCCCTCCCACCCAAGAGTTCCAAGAATTCATTCTTTCACCCATCCTTCACCCCACCTTTCAAGTTGGGTTCAGCTAGAGGATCCCACAGCTCTGTTGTATTGCCAGATTTGGTTTTCTGTTCCCTTGGATCCCTTTTTCCTTGATTGGTGGTTAAGGGCTTTACAGAGGTCTAGAGCCTTGCTGCTTCTACACTGCCATCTTCCCAGAATTCCTTCAGTTCTAAAATAATTTTATAAGGTCAGTGTTTTTCTTCCTTCCTTCCTTCCTTCCTTCCTTCCTTCCTTCCTTCCTTCCTT
>NC_058133.1:0-25097 GCF_016433145.1 Gracilinanus agilis
GCCCCCTCCTCTGTGTATTTTTTGTTTTTGTTTTTGTTTTTGTTTTTTTTTTTTAACCCTTGTACTTTTTGGTGTATTGTCTCATAGGTGGAAGATTGGTAAGGGTGGGCAATGGGGGTCAAGTGACTTGCCCAGGGTCACACAGCTGGGAAGTGGCTGAGGCCGGTTTGAACCTAGGACCTCCTGTCTCTAGGCCTGACTCTCACTCCACTGATGTTGTATTCTCTTATCTGCTTCTGCATTCAATCTATTTTTGATATGTTGTTTTGGTCAAAGTATGTGAAGAAAATCTGGCCTCACACATAAATGTAGTTGGAAGAAAAAAGAGTATTTTAACAGGCAAATAACATCTCGGTATTATTACAAAAATCATTTTGACTTCCTAGGTCTTCCGAAAGGGTCTTGGAGTTCCCCAAGGGTCTTCAGACCACAATCTGAGAGCTGCTGCTTTAGTCACTTCAGAGGATCTTAATCAGATCTAAGGCATTTCTCTTTCTAAATGTGGATGCCTCAATGAATGCATTTTCTGGGGCTTTAGCTTTTATTTTTGACCCTTTGCAGACTTTCCAAAATGAAAAGAATTGGGTATAAACAAATGGAGAAAGGATTTTAGTGGACATTGTTTCCTGAATTTAAGTACTGATAAAGATTTAAGTACTGGTAACTTTCTTTTGCCTGGTAAGTCTGGGAAGGCCTTTATATTTCAGGAATATTTATTCCTTAATATTTTTAGTTATATTAAAAAGGAGTCAAGGGATCAAATACTTAAGTACTTTCTATGTGCCAATCACTGAACAAAACACTGAGTAAAAGGACGTTTTAATTTGTTTCCACACTCTTTTGTGCAAAAGATGGAGAAAGGAGGCTAAAATCCAATAGATTCAGAAACGTCAGAATGGCCAGATCCAAAGAGTCATCATTTATGATTTTTGTTTTTAAAACCTTTATCTCAAGCTTTAAGGTAGAAAGGGCTAGGCAATCGAGGTTAAGTGATTTTCCCACAGTCACATAGTTAGGACGAATCTGAAGCCATATTTGAACCCAGGACCTCTTATCTCTGAGTCTGGCTCTCAATTCATGGAGGCACCTAGCTGCCCCCTTCCCCAACTTCTTTGCAGGGATAGAAAAGACCATCGAAATGAAACACTACATATAATATCAGACTTTTCCTAATCAGGAAAAATCGTTTTGCTAAACTATTTTTTTAAATTCTTTTTTAAATTATTTGTTGGAGGGAAAGGCAACTAGATAGATGGCTTAGTAGACTGTAAGCCTAGGGCCTGGGTTCTGGGTTCAAATTTGACCTCAGACACTTCCTAGCTGTGTGACCCTGGGCAAGGCCTAGTTCTTGCCTAGTTCTTATCACTTTTCGGCCTTGGAACCTATACATGATATTGATTCTAAGATGGAAGGTAAAGGTTTAAAAAAAATTCTTTGTTATAGTTGCTGGTTCTCTGATGGGGAGAGGGAAGGATATAGTGAGAAATATAGGTAATATAAAAATAGAAAATATTAAATGTTAAAAAGAAAAATTAAAAAGAAAGAAAAAGAATAGGTCAATAGAAAGATTCATTGGCAGCAGTAGCTACCTAAAATAACTACTAAAGTAACTTAAAATTGCTCTCAGACTTTGGAAACACTCTGAATATCCTGAGGGAAACATAGAACTGGTCATATGGCAAAGGGGAGGGATGTTTGGATAGAGAACCTAACTGTTCCACTAATATCCTGAAAAATCAAAGAAGGCCTGAAGGTCTGGGCACGTTCTCGTGGTAAGCTTATTGGGGCACATGGGCAAAAGTCACAACAAATATACAGGAATGGATGGATTCCAGTTTGCACCACTGGAAAGTGCCTCCAGACATTGAAATAACAGATTCATTTGAGTACTAAGAAATGTCCAGAAGTAAAAAGAGCATGGATGATCTGGAGATGATCCAGAGAAGATTAATGATGGTGGTGGAAGGTCTCAAATTCATGCCATATGCAAAATGGTTGAAGAAAGTAGAAATGTCTGGCCTGGAGAAGAAATGGCTCGGATGGTACTTCAATATATTCTAAAATATATCTTCAAATATTTGAAGGGTGTCACATGGAAGAGGTCATTTGCTTCGTTCCAAAGGCAAAACAAGGAGTAATAGCTAGAAAATATAAGGAGGCAAATAGAGGTTTTATGAAAGGAAATATTTCCTAACAATTGGAGCTGTTCACAAGTGGGAGAGACTGTCTTGAGATGTAATGCATTCCTTCTCAACGTAGATCTGAAAGCAAAATTTGTATCACCACTTTCTGGGAATTTCATTCAGGTTTGGGTTGGACTAGATGGTCTAGATAGACTAAGGTTCTTGCCAGCTCTGAGTTTCTGTGAGAATCTGTGCTCATAGTGGAAAGGGAGTGAGGGGTGTCTAACTTTCCCCAGACTACCCCTTGACCATCCATTTCACTTTTATTTCTGGCCTCCATCATGAAAAGAAATGGAGTCTTATTTCTTTATTTACCATTCAAATGGGAGTTGGAATATGGTTGGGCTCTTTAGCTTGCAACCTATGGAAAATAGTCTACATTCTGACCTCCAACCTTTATCATTCAGTTGAAACTACTCTCTCCAAAGTTAGCAACGTCTTCTTAATCACCAGGATAATTTCCTTAGACCTCATCCTTCTTGAGCTCTTGATTTGACAGTGTTGTTCATTCTCTCCTCCTGGATAGGTTTTTTTTTTTTTTTTCTTTAATTTTTTTTTAAGCCCTTAACTTCTGTGTATTGGTGGAAGAGTGATTAGGGTAGGCAATGGGGGTCAAGAGACTTTCCCAGTGTCACACAGCTGGGAAGTGTCTGAGGCCACATTTGAACCCAGGACCTCCCGTCTCTAGGCCTGACTCTCAATTCACTGAGCTACCCAGCTGCCCCCTGGATAGGTTTTCTTGACATTGTTCTCTCTTGCTTCTTCTCCTACCTTTCTGATTACTCTTTCTCAGTGTCGTTTGATGAATCTTCATCCAAGGCATGTCTGCTAACCATGGATGTCCTTCAAAAGTCTGTCCTGGGTCCTCTTCTCTTCTTTATACTATCTCACCAAGTTCTCATGGTTCCAATCATCATCTCTATGCACATAATTCTTAAATCAATACACTGAACTCTGCTTTCTCCTGAGCTCCATTCCCATATCACCAAATGCCTTTTGGATATTTTATGCCAGGTATCCCATACACATCACAAGCCTAACAGGCCAATATTATTTTCTCTCTGATACCTTCTATTTTTTACAACTTCCCTATTACCATCAAAAGCACCATCTTCCCTCCTAATCAGGCTCTCATCCCTGGTGTCATCCCCAACTCCTCCCTCATATTCATGCCCTATATTTAACCTATGGTCAAATCTTGCAGTCTCTCCCTTTACACCCTCTTATATAAACCCTCCTCCCTAGATTCACACAGCCACCGTGCTACCGTGGACCCTCACCTATAAACAACTGAAACAGCTTTCTGGTTGATCTCTTTATATCAAGTCTCTTCCCACCGCAATACATTCTCCACTCAAAATCCACCATTTCATCCTCCAAAGGGATTTTCTTGGAGCTCAAGTCTAACCATGTCAATCCATTATTCAATAAACTCTTGCAGGACTTCCACCAGCTATCTGGAAGGGGATGGAGCATTTGTCCCTATTAGCATCTGGATGGTGGTGAGACTTATCTCTAGGTCAGTGGTTCCCGTACTTTTTTGGCCTACCGCCCTCTTTTGTAAGAATGGAAATTATATATATGTATATATATATTTAAGGTGTGGTCGCCAGGAATCAATCAGATTTAGATTGATTCCATAATTAAAAATAGACCCAAGACAGGATGGCTTTTATGGTATTTATTTATAATTAGGAAGGTTGAAGGTAGGGAGAGAGAGAGAGACTCTTGGATGAGGATTTAGAGGTTAATTAAACAAGTTAGCTGCAAGGCCTTGACAATTAGAGGCAAAGAAGCCTCCCTTGAGGGTGGAGCCTCCAGAAAAGCCAAGGGAGGAGAAGGGAAGTCAGCCTAACTTACCCACGTGACAATTCGGAGGGAAGCCACCCGAGGTCTCAGCAGAGATCCTTCAGCACCAAGTTCAAAGCCCAACAACCCCCACAGGAAGTTACCAGCAGCTTTGCGTTACTTCCTGCACCCACCTCTAATTTCAAGCAGACAAATGGCAGCTTGTTCTTGATTTGTTACTTATTGTCATGTGTCTCCCCTCCCCACTAAGGAAGGTGGGGATGACATTATCTCTGGTGGCTAGAGTTTTAACTATGAATGGAGATGAGCTAATTCCATTTACACACTTTCCAGAAAAAATATTACTTAGCCTCCTGGAAATTAATTTTTTTTTAATTTTAATATCAATTAATAGGAAAGATAAATCACCTGTGGCCATCACCACTCCTCTGGATCGCTGCAGCACCCACCAGGGGGCGGTGGCGCCCACTTTGGGAATCACTGATTTAGGTGATAGGATTCAGCAACAGATGCAGGGTAGATGAATTACATTCCACCATTCTATCTTTGAACCATCTCAAAGGTGATGACCTTATGCCAAGGAACAAGATAGGAAAGGGTTCCTTTTCAGGATATCTAGTCAAGAGAGGTCAAGATGTGAGGGTTTAGCAACTAATATATTTCCATGGCAAATGAAAATGAATCACGAGATCAAGTTACAAGATGGACTCTGGATTACAAAATGGAGTCACAAAGAATCACACATCAATGCATAGTTCCACCACAGAATCCCAGCTATCTCCAATATCAAATATAAATGCTCTATTTTCCTTTTAAAGTCTTTTGCAACCTGGTCCCTCCCTACCTTTTCCATATTCCTATATTTTTCTCTCCTCCCTACACTTTATGCTATAGCTACACAGGCCTATTTACTATTCCCCAAATCTGGAATGTTTTTCATCCTTATCTCTGCTTTCTGAATTCACTGGCCTCTTTCAAAAGATCAAAATCTCATTTTCTGCAAGAGACTTTTTTCAGGCTCTCCTCATCCCTTAGTGCTTTCCCTCTGATTTCACCTTCTGTTATTCATACATGTATATGGATATACATAGTTATCTACATATTATCTCCCACATTAGAATTTGAACCCTGAGTAAACCTCTTTTTTGTAGTTTCTCTTCAGATTTCTTTGAATCCCCAGCAAATAGTACAGTAGCTGCCATACAGTAGATGCTTTTTGTTCACTGTTACATCTGAGATGAGCCTGTAAGACCCTTCTGCTCTCATCAGTAGAAGACATTTCCTAAAACCTCTACCCAATCGGGCAATTCCGACCCCATACCACTCTAGATCCAGACTTGAGGTAATTCTCAAATGGGTCTCCCAAAGGCCAAGGCCAAAGTTACCTTGAAGATAGCGTCTTACTAGCTTAGAACCTCGAGGAATTAGAATTAACTGCACAGGATAAGAGGGGCTCCTCCAATGGTGGAGGTCAATGATATCCGTAGAGGATCTCACTTTGGCAAGAAGAAAGGAGTGTGTGAGACGGTGGAGGAAGAGATAGTAGCAGAAGATGCATTAAGGGATGTGAGATGGTGGAGAAGGGAGAAGAAGGGGCTCTGGGTGAATGGCCTCCATCTTTTAGGACAGTATGAGACGACTCAAACTGGCAGGGTGGTGGAGAGATGACGGGAGCCTCGAGAGTGGATGAAAAGGTCTGAAACAGCCACTGTGGTGAGTGGGATAGTGAATCCATGAGGGAGGCGTGAAAGGATTGCTTTGCTGAAGAGAAGGCCCAAGTGAGACCACATGAAATCATTTTGTCGTGGATTCCATCCGAACAGTTTCAGGATTTTCTCCAGCTTTCATCAGCCGTTTGTGGATAGGAATGAAGGAGGCAGATGGGAATAAATTTCAAGATTGGGAAGTGGCAAAGCATGATGAGTGAGTGGTAGGACACGGGTGCCAAGGACTCAAGGGAGGAAGATCATGTAGAGCTGGAATGATTAACACTTAGAGATGGGGAAAGAAGAGGCTTGCTCCTACCTAGGAAAGAACGGAGGGCCAGAAGGATTAGAGGGAAAGCGAGGATGAAGAACAGGGTTAGAGGGTCATTAGAGTACAGCACGGAATGATAAACAATTATAATTAGACAAAGGAAGTTTGCAGTTCATGAATATCATTGTGAACTTGTAAGCAATGGCAAGATGGAGGGTATGGCCATCTTTATGTGGAACCAAAGTAGAGTAGAGGAATACATTATAGGAACTGGGTATAGGGCGAGGAACTGGGAAGTTGGAATATTTGAGAAGTATCCATCTGAATGCTAAAGTCCTCTAGTATGAAGGCAAGAAATGGACCACAAAGTGCCAGGGAGAAAGGAAGAAATGTGACCACTTCTCATTCCTTGCTTATTCTGGAAAGCCAACCTGGGACAGACACAGGCCCTCTTGTAACTAAAACCAGGAAAAGCAAGTCAAGCTGAGATCTCATGGTGAAATGGAGATGGCAGCAGCAAGAATAAGGGGGAGGACATAAATGCCCAGCAAGAGACTGGGCTTAAGTAGCAGATCTGAGAGCAAATCCAGTAGCTCTGGCATTTGGTGCCAGTCAAGTCTACCCCATAGCGCCTTTCTCATCCCTGCTCTCCCAGAGGATACAACCAGAGTTTAAAGCACAATTCCTTTCCTTTATCCACTCAGACCAGCCAAAAGACTTTGGTGAAATAGAATTGCACATTGGCTATAGGAGGGGGGTGGGGGAAGGGGAGGGAAAGAACATGAATCTTGTAACCATGGAAAAATATTCTTAATTAAAATTTAAAATTTTTTAAATTTAATTTTAAAAAGACTTTGGGGAGCAAGAGAAGAGATAATTCTAGCTACCATTCTTATCACAGATATCTATGCCTTATTTGAATGGTAATTAAAATGTTCTATGATACTTGATAATCATTTATATGAATATTAATGGAAATTTTATCTAAAGCCTAAAAACTGGGGCAGCTGGGTGTCTTGATTGAGATTAAGTTGGAGAGCCAGGCCTAGAGATGGGAGGTCCTAGGTTCAAGTCTGGCCTCAGATACTTCCTAACTGTGTGACCCTGGGCAAGTCGCTTGACCCCCATTGCCTAACCCTTACCTCTCTTACGTTTTTTTCTTCTCTGGATCATCCCGCTTTCCTTAACGCTTATACCTAATTGCCGTGCAGCGTAATGAGACTTTCTTTCCGTGTTGTTAAGTGTATCTCCAATTAACTTTGTTGTAAGCCTTAGAACACAGTAGTGATTCCAAGATGGAAGGTAAGGGCTAAAATAATTAAATAAACAAATAAATAAATAAATAAATAAAGCCTAAGAATGACTGGTTCAAGCTTGAGAAAAAATAACCCCTGGCAAAAAAGATTTTCTGTGTTCTCTCTGGAGTAAAGGTGAGCTGACTAGAAAGCATCTACATTTTTAGTCATTTTGGAGTACATTCTCTACTCCTTAGACTTGCTTTGAACCTGAAAGATCATTAACATGGAGAGAGGGCTAGGAGCTGGTGTGGTTGTCCCCCAAATATATCTTTTGGCCACCATTGCTGGCACTATCGCCTTGCCTGGCATCAGATGACCCTCCAGCACACGCACATACACATCTCTGCTTCATGAGGAAATTCGAAATATAGATGGAGAAACTAATGCTAGAATCATGTTGGAGCTGGATGGAACTTCAGAGACTATCTAGTCCATTTTACAGATGAGGAAACTGAGTCTTGGGGTGGTGAAATGACTTGTAAAAAGCCACCATATAATAAGTGGATGGCAAAGTTAGAAACAAAACCATCTCCTCCGACTTCCAATTCAATATCCTTCCTACTTTTTTTTTATGCATATTCCCTCTTTCTACTGCCTAAATTATATTTGTCTTCCATTCAGATTCGACATTCATTCCAGGGTCTACACTACATCCTTTCTGCTTATTCTGTTTATTTTATTCCCTTTCATTGAAACAGAAAACAACGGAGAGAAATTATAAGGCTGAAAAACAAGTGCAGGCTCCCCACTTCTTCCATGCCCTGGTCCCTGTCCCCATCCTTAGAGCCACGACCTCCCATTGGTCTCAGAGTCCAAGTCGTGCATGGTAAGGAGTTAGAGTTCTAGATGATCCCTGTCTAAGTATGGACAGTAAAATCTGAAGAGAGAAAAATCAGCCTCGAGGCTCAGCAACCTAACTTTTCCTGGGGAACCAAAGGGTGGTCTAAAGATGGCCAAGAAAGGAAATGAGATCCTCACAGCACCATCTAGTGGAACACAAGAATCTGAAAACAGAACTCCAATTCCACAGCCAAGAAGAGAACTGGGTCAGTCCCATAACTCACTTCCAGGCCTCTGGAGCCAACAGTATAAGAAGGAATCTTGTGCAAGAATGAAAGAAACAGGATGAGGAAATAGAAACCCCCAATCCGAATGTCTCACTGAGGATGTTTCTCAACAATCCCTCAATGCCACATTTCTCATCCGTTCCATCCTGACACACACAACCCAAAACCTGATCAGAGTTTCTATTTGTGAGCCTCAATCTAGACAGGGTCAGGCCACTGTGGTGAGAGCCGGAATAGCCCAAAACCATCACGTTTTTCTTCTCTGGATCATCCCACTTTCCTTAACGTTTATACCTAATTGCCGTGCAGCGTAATGAGACTTTCTTTCCATGTCGTTAAGTGTATCTCAAATTAACTTTGTTGTATGCTTTATTTATTTATTTGTCAGGGTAGTGCAAGCACTATAAATAGAATATCTGATTTGGCTAGACTCAGAAAAATAATGGGAAACATGGAGGGAGGCAGGGTTCTAATGGCAAAGTTGTAAATGATTACCATGAAGAAGACAAGGGAAAGGGCTCTGATTTTGAAAGATAATTTTCTTTTTTTTTTATTGGACAAAACATACTTCCATATTGGTCATTATTGTAAGAGAATATTCAAGAAAATACTCAAGATGATAATATATGTATAACCCAGTGAAATTGCTTGTCAAATCCAGGAGAGGGGAGAGAGACAAGAATCATGTAACCATGGGGAAATTTTAAAAAGAAAATTAAAAAAAGGAATTATATAAAACAAATAAAAAAGAATAATTCTCAAAGAAAAAACATTAAAAACACAAATAAAACCAAAAAATCACATGCTTTGATCTGCATTCTGACTCCAGCTGCTCTTTCTCTGGAAGTAGATAATATTCTTTGTCAGAAGTCCTTCAGAATTGTCCTGGATCATTGTTGCTGAGAGTTGCTAAGCCTTTTTTTTTTTTTTTTTTAAACCCTTAACTACTGTGTTTTGGCTCCTTGGTGGAAGAGTGGTAAGGATGGGCAATGGGGGTCAAGTGACTTGCCCAGGGTCACACAGCTGGGAAGTGTCTGAGGTCAAATTTGAACCCAGGACCTCCCATCTCTAGGCCTGACTCTCAATCTACTGAGCTACCCAGCTGCCCCAAGAGTAGCTAAGTCTTGAAAGATCATCAAGAAGATGGAAGAAAGGCCATGAAGTGAGAAGGAATTTTTTTAAGTAGATTAAATGTGCAAGCATTATTGTAAGTGTCAGGAAGGCTAAGATCTCATAGAAGAGGTTTTCAAAAATGCTGAGGACAGCAAAAATGTGCTGCTGTGGCTATGTTGGAGACCTGAAGTGTAAGTATCCAGGGGCTAGAAATAGTTTCCTCTGAAGGCACATGAATGCTCACCTTCCACCTTTCCCTATGCTAACCCCGAGGAATTTCAGTCATCCTTCCTAGATGCCCCACAGGGGATTGGGAAGGGCTGAGAGTGGGTGCTCTTCCAAGCTCTCTTGTCCCATGGGAGCTATTTATTCAGCTACTTTAAGAGAAAGAACACCAAGCTGTGATATCGTAATCATAAGCCAACACAGAATTAGGGAGAGAGATTTGCTTATAAGGTGAAAGGGAGATCCCTGGGAGATCTGAAGTGTGTCAGGCCCAGAATAGAACAAAGGAACACATTAGAAACAGGACTGAGTTTTAAATGGTAATCTAGGTACAGGAGATGAGAGCTGGATCCCTAGAAAATAATATGTTTGCTTACTGAGAATTTAAGAGAACTTTAGGAAGTGCAGATTACAGCCTGGGATGATGAAAGGAACCATACCTAAGGAACAGTAAACAATTGCATCCTCTGAGAGTGTAAGAAGCTACAGGAAATACAAATAACACTGTGCACACAGTCAGAGGAACAATGAAGGAGAACATGGATGTAAAAGAACACCCTAGGGGTGGCTGAGTGGTTCAGGGGATTGAGAGCCAGGTGCCAGAGACAGGAGGTCCTGAGTTCAAATTTGACTTCAGACATGGAAGCTGTGTGACCCTGGATAAGTCACTTAACCTTCATTGCCTACCCCTTAGGGCTCTTCTGCTTTAGAACCAATACACAGTATTGATTCTAAAACAGAAGGTAAGGGTTTAAAAAACAAAACAAAACAAAACAAAACAAAACACTCCCTTTCAGGAGCCATACCAAAAACTGTTGTCTAAGTGACTGAATTTTCTATGGGCTCTAGTGTGATATCTATTCCCCTCACCTGTCAGTAAACCTTGTTCTTCTTTGAGCCCTGTGAACCCATGTGCTGATAAGGGGAGTTGTTATCTCAAGGGGTTGGAGATGCTTATAAATTCAGAAATTCTCAGGCGGGTTCTTTTGGAGAAAAGAAAAGTCAAAAAAAAAAAAAAAGTCAAAGCTCCCCCAAAGCATATTTTGGCTCTTTATATCAGGTGGAAGCCACTAAACATAAGAGTTTCATAAAGAAGGGACAGGTCCAATAAGCTGGGTAAATGTAATGAAGGTAAAGGTGGACAAATAACAAAGCTACATCATTCCTATTTTGCTTTTGTTTTCTCCAAGAAAACTCTTTGAGGAAATTAAAACTCAAAATAATCCAAGAAATGCTTTTAATGAGTTCAAATTTGATAAAGACAAATTAGATCCCAAAGTAATGAAAAAATGTGGATGTGATTCATGAACCACAATCATGTAAGAGGGTAGGAGGGCAAAGTGTTAGATAAGCAAAACTGTTATGTTGATTTTCAAAAAGGGAAGAAAGATGCATTCTTCAAACTATGGGCTGCAAATGTAATGTCAATTCCCAGAAAAAAATTGTAGAATTAATTATTAAAGAAATGATTTGCGGCCACTTGAGAGAATTGTGGGAATTGAGTGAGCCAAACTGATTCCATCCTGTGACTCAATGCCAGACTTAGTGCAGTTCCCCTTCTATTCAATTATGGGTCTAGTTCAATTTTCTGTTTTGTGAGAAAACCTTATTCAATTACAGAAATTATAAGAAAACTTTATTTCATTGTTTGAACCTAGCCCTGTATGGGTGGAAAGCTGGACCACCTCGATTTCTTACTTAGACATTTAACAAAGGACCTACATTATACTGACCAGAAACCCAGGCAGATCTGAAGATTGATACAAGGAGTTTTCTCACAATGATACATCATAAGCAACCCAAATATCTTATCTAAAACCTAGTCCCATACAAGTCAGTTGATTATTGTTTCCTTATTCCTTTGATCAAATACAGACCCTTGTGGAGAAGATGATTTCCCCTTTTTCTGATTTCAAGAAATTGCATCTGTTTACTCTCTCCCCTCCCGACTCAGAAAGCCCCCAATTTTGCCTCTAATTAGAAATCAGATTACCTAATTATGCCTCTTATTTTGTGTTCTGCTTATAGTTATCTTTTTTTTAATTTTTTTTTAAACCCTTAACTTCTGTGTATTGTCTTATATAGGTAGAAGAGTGGTAAGAGTAGGCAATGGGGGTCAAGTAACTTGCCCAGGGTCACACAGCTGGGAAGTGTCTGAGGCTGGATTTGAACCTAGGATCTCCTGTCTCTAGGCCTGGTTCTCCATCCACTGAGCTACCCAGCTGCCCCTTATAGTTATCTTTTAATGCATAAAAATTTGCCTCCCCCTGTATTTGGGGTCGTGCCAAGTGGAGGTCTCAATTATTATGCAATTGCCAAATATTGTTTAATATATCAATATGCTCAGAAGCTGAAGAAACCCTTGTTTCCTCTATTATTTCGTCTTGTACCCAACACAGTTTTTTTGGCAAAGTCAGCCAGATTGAAACAGGACTTGGATCCCTGGGACAGATTTTCAGAAATTTCTCCTGGGGAGGGAAGTAGAGAAGAATGCTCCCAGAGGTCAGATTCCCTACCTCAATCTCAAATTCTTCCAAGTTAAGATAAGATTTACCCTTACCCTGCTGGGGACCGTTTACCCTTACCCTCATTCAGCTGGGTTTTCCCTTGGAAAAACTAGTTTGAGACCAGGGAAAGAGGATGCTGTTAAATTGACACCCCCTAAAGGAAATTCTTATAATTGGCCTGGAAACAGATGTAGTTTCTCATATAGGAGTGGAGGGGGTAATTAAAAAGACAGATCTCTCAAATTATGCTAAAATATATAAAAATCCAAATGGGTCTCAAAATTGACCAGAAGAAGTGGCTTTCAATAACTGCAAGTTTTGGAAAACTATGCACTAATTTTTCCTATCTTATTATTTTGTCTGTACTTTTATGTCTTTGGGAAAATACTCAGCAAAAAATCTTTGCTTTGTGTCATGTTTAAGTGTTTGCAGATTCTGCTAGCCTGAAAATATTTCTAAGAGAGAAATGCAGTCAGCCATAAATATTGCTAGAAAAAGCTGTAGCCAGGGGCAGCTGGGTAGCTCAGTGGATTGAGAGTCAGGCCTAGAGACGGGAGGTCCTAGGTTCAAATCCGACCTCAGACACTTCCCAGCTGTGTGATCCTGGGCAAGTCACTTGACCCGCATTGCCCACTCTTACCACTCTTCTGCCAAGGAGCCAATGCACAGAAGTTAAGGGTTAAAAAAAAAAAAAAAAGCTGTAGCCAAAGAGTTTAGAATGCCAGGGAAGATGAAGTTTCATAGATTCATACTTGAAACAGTGATGCCAAACTCTCTTTCCCAATAAACAGAGATTACTTCCCACTTTAAGTTTTCAGCAGGAGATTAGCTAGACAAAACCAAAAAACCTACAACATACTTTTTCTCTGCCATTTCAGCCTTGGATACTTTGGGATTACAGAGATAAAATCATATAATCAAAAAAAGGAAAACTTTTTCTGACTTGTAAGAATTTATGGCATTATAAATGAATTAGAAACTATGGTAACTGCTAAAAACATCTTAGTAGATTTTAGAGATATGGAGATTAAGGAATTTGGAGATTAATCATTAAGGATTTGGGAGATTAACTATACTAAGATTGCAAGAGAGAACTCCTGGGACTTTGAGTGATTCCAGGAATTCACCTCTTTCTCTTTGTCCTATCTGATAAGACACATGGCAAAAGCTTAGCATATGTTGAAATCTTTTTTTTTTAAATGTCTGTTGAATTATTTTTTTAAATTTTGACTATTTTCCCACAGTTACATATTTCATGCTCTTTCCCTCTCCCCCAAACACCCCCCCAACCCCCCTTAGCCAATGCGTTATTCCACTGGGTTTTACATGTATCATTGATCAAGACATAATTCCATATTATTGATAGTTGGACTAGAGTTATCGTTTAGTGTCTACATCCCCAATCATATCCCCATTGAACCATGTGAAGCAGTTGTTTTTCTTCTGTGTTTCTCCTCCCACAGTTCTTCCTCTGAATGTGGCTAGTTTTCTTTCTCATAAGCCCCTCAGCCTTGCTCTGGATTTGCTGCTAGTAGAGAAGTCTGTTATGTTCAATTGTACCACAGTGTATCAGTCTCTGTGTACAATGTTCTCCTGGTTCTGTGTTGAAATTTTTTAGTGAGTTTGAAATTACCACTCTAGAATTAGTTTTAAGAAAAAATAATTAAACTTTGTGAAAATTTCAGTGGTACAAAGCCATTGGATTCCCCACTCCCCATTGATAGAGCTATTGTTTTAGTGTAGTGAAGGAAGCCTCTAGTTTAAAAATAATCCCAGAGGAAAGAAAAAAAAAAATACGTGTGCAGTTTGCATTTTGAATTTATCTGAAACATGACTACTTGCCTCTTATTAACCTTTTCTTGACCATGAAGAGGAAAAACTTTCTACAAGTCAGGGATTGACTTTAAAATGAGTAAAATTTAATTAAGGTGATTTAAATAGACGAATCCCCCATAAGGTGGGATTCCTTAACCCATCCTCACCATCATCTGGATCTAGACCCTGCTCTGGATAAGGGGGGATATTCACAATAACAAGAAGTGGGGAGAAATGATCAGGAACTAGGAATGTGTTTTAGAAAAGTTGAAGTAGAACTTTCAAAGTTTTATATAACAAAATTAATTAAGTAAATTGGAAGATCACCAAAGAAAATTAGGAAAAAAGCATGTATTTGTAAGCTCTTAGTAACTCCCAAAAAAGTAATGGTTGTTGATGCAGAGTGATAGGAGCAGAGCCAGAAGAACATTGTACACAGAGACTGATATACTATGGTAAAATTCGAATACAATGGACTTCTGTACCAGCAGAAAGCAATGACACAGGACAGCTCTGAGGGATTTATGGTAAAGAATGCTACCCACGTTCAGAGGAAGAACTACAGGAGAGGAAACACATAAGAAAAACAAATGCTTGAACGCATGGGCTGAGGAGGACATGATTGGGGATGCAGACTCAAAACTCCCACACCAATGCAAATATCAACAATTTGGAAATAGGTCTTGAACAAGGACACATGTTAAAACCAGTGGAAATGTGCGTCGGCTATGTGTGGGGGAACAGCGGGGGGGTGAAGGGGAAAGTAGGAGCTTGAATCATGTAACCATGTTAAAAATGAATATAATAATATAATATAAATGATTTTTTAAAAAAGTAATGGTTGTGCAATCAAATCAGGGTTGTATAAAATTTTGTGCAAAATTACAAAGAAGAAATTATGTTAAGTAAAAAATAGTTATTTAGATAGTTTGGGCTATAATTAGGGAATACAGTACTCTGCCCTTGAAAGACCACTCCAGGGGTATATTCCCAAGTCTTTAGAATCTTGTGAGCTCCAAAGCAAGGAGATAGGAATTTGAGGCTGCCACTTGGAATTTCTCCCTATCTTTTGACCTGAGTTAAAACTGAAAAACATTAGAGAAAGAAAAAATGGGACTAGATTAAGAACACAAAAGGAACTGACTTGGCTCTTTGAGTGACTTGAAAGAAAATTAAAAGTTTATGGAAAAATGGAAATGCTCCCATGAATCTTTGAAAATGAGCTAGTTGTTAACTCTGGGCTCTAAATCTTAAAAGTGCAAGTATCTAATAGCCCAGAAAAGTTGATTTTGATTTTGTGATTGCAAATCCAGATATTATTTGGTTGAGATTTGTCCTGTAACTAAATTATGATGTGGTAAAATGTGTTCTATTATTTGGGGCATCAAATGCAAAAAAAAAGATGGAAAAATGCAGGGAAATCTGAGTTATATATGCTCCAGACTCAGAAATGTATTAGTTGTATGATTTTAAGTAAGTTATGTTATCTCTGATTACGTCAGGTTCTGATATCTAAAAATGAAAATAATAGCACCTATCTCCCAGGGTTGTTATGAGGACCAAATGATGGGAAGTGCTTGATACAGGGACTAGCATATGGTAAGTACTATAGAAATGTGAATTATTATTACTTCTTTCATTATAGAATGTGATGACACTATACCAGTTTAAGCTGTGATTCACAATAAATGCCAAAAGCAATACAATGAATGATTTCTTACGAAAGATAATTTGGAAATGCATTAGGCTGAATCGATGTCATCTAACTGGTAATATTTTGTTTCATGTTTTAAGTATGTGATATTATTTATGTTTATTATTGTATTTCTAAATTCTCTTATATGGTAAAATTTCAGAAATCATTGCATCAGAAATACTTTTTAGAAAAATATTTTTTTTTTTAAAAAATCTGGATGCTATTAGATTATGAATTGGCAGAAATCATTTTATCAGAAATACTGTTAAGAAAACAATGTTTTTAAAAATTTGGATGCTGTTAGATTATGAAATAAGCTATTAAAAAGATATATGGTAAAAGTAAATATTTGAAACTATTCAATATTTTGTCTTAAAACTAATAAAAAAAATAATAATAATAACAATAATTTTCTATTTGGGGAAAAAGTTGCAGGACCCTTTAAGATGTTCTTATCTGTGAGGTCCCTTGAGACTATGTATTTTGGAAAAGTCATACAATTTTATCAGCCTTACTGACAGCATGTTGCAAAATTTAAAATATTGACATTTGAGAACATAGTACGAAGAAAATAAGATCCTCTTCCTACTCCTTATCAAAAGGGGAGAATTTACAAGTTTCCTATAATAGTACGTTTTCATTTGGAAATATTTGGCTATCACTTATAAAAATTATAAAACTGTATAGAGGTTTAAAGATTTAACTTCAATATATAATTATGAGTCAACTATTGGATTTTACAAGTACAGTGCTAAATCTATGAATTAGTAGATTGATATGAGAACATCTCTGAGTTACTATAATAATATGCAAATATGAAAAATACTATAATTTTCATCTATATTTGCAGTCAAATTATAATATAGGGATGGTATCCTAATAAAGGGGGAATTAGACAAAGTAATAAGACAAAGTATAATGTAAAAGTTTTCTAATTAAATGGAATGGTAAAGTTTCAGAAAGCAATAGTAGACTTTTTCCTCTAATAACTATATACATATGCATATAATTTACTTTTAAATGAATCTAGGGGATAACTAGGTGGCTCAGTGGATTGAGAGCCAGGCCTAGAGACCAGAGATTCTAGGTAAAAAAACTGGCCTCAGACACTTCCTAGCTGTGTGACCCTGGGCAAGTCACTTAACCACTGTTGCCTAGCCCTTACCACTCTTCTGCCTTGGAACCAATACACAGTATTGATTCTAAGGTGGAAGGTGAGGGTTAAAAAAAAAATTTAATCTAGTATGGAAATTCAGGCTTTGATTATTTTAGTATCAAGTATTCAAAACTGGATTAAGAATTTTATATATAAAATTGCATTAGGAAAATGAAATTATTTTCCCATTTTAAAGTATCTGTCTGATAATTTTAAAAGACAGAAGGTTCACTTTACAACTTAAGCCCCATGATTTTTTTTTTTTTGGAAGAATCTTATATTAGGTACAGGGTTTAGGTAAAAAAAACAAAAACAAAAAAACCAGGAAGTGATATACAAAAACTAAAAATCTTTGATTTAAAGGAATTATAGGTTCCTAATTTGAAGTACTTCTTATAACTCTGTTTTTAATAGAATTAGCTCCAAAATACTTGAACTGGTTTTCACCTCATGAATTATTGGACAACCCAATAGGTTGTACTAAATTATATTGAGTCTTCTTACTTGCAGATTTGAGCAGAATTATCTAGAAATTTCTATCAGTGATTTGGAACCAGATGAGCAGAGATCTCTTTAGAGCTCTCCTGAGGAGGCCTATTCCATAATGTTCAAGAGAAGACATTGCCAGGGACCAGACGACTAGTTGGAACACCTGGGGTGTGAGATAAAATGATTAAATGGCTATTGGGAGAGACTTGGTGTTATTTAATATTGACATATAGCTTTGGCCTTTGATTTCATAGTGTTTCTATTTGATAAGTTTTCTAGGTCGCCTTGGGGAATCTCCCCTCTGAAAATTAGTCCATTGTGAGCCCTCCAAGCAGCTTGATCCATAGTCTGACTTAGTTTACCTATAGAGACTATTTAACAAGGTTTGTATAGCATCATTATTGTTTTTAGACTCCGTATTGGTTATTCTTGGCTATGTGAGAGGATCCTGAAGGGCACACATAAAGTTCCTATTTTTGATTCCAGTAGACTGTATAGAAGAGTGGAGCTGCTTCTTCAGGCCAGGTGTGAATCAAGGCTAAGGGGACTTGCACTTTGAGAAGACCAAGAGTTGTCTTCTTGGCTTCAAAACCAGAGGAGCTGGTGGCTTAGTGGACGCACAGTGGAGAATGTGAATCCCTTCCATTGGTCTTCCTTTTCAGCTGGGAATCAAATGAAGGCTGCTTCAAGTGACTTCTAAGAGGAGATAATTCGGAAATGCACACATAAACATGCATTCTCCCTCTCTCTCTTTCTCTCTCTCTCTCTCCCCCCATCTCCTAACTGGGAAAACCTAAGCCTGTTTTTTCTTTCCTGATCTTATGCAAAAATAAGATAGGTGCTATTAATAATAACAACAATAATCACTAACATTTATATGGTGCTCATAATATGCCAGGCATTATGGTAATTATGGTAAGTGCTGCTTTATAATTGATCTTACAGAAGAGAAAACTGAGGCAAACAGAGGTTGTGACTTGTCCAAGATTACACAGCCCATATGCATCAGAGGCTGGATTTGAACTCAGGTCTTCCTATCTATAGGCCTGACCACTTTGCCACCAAGCTCCCCAAATAGACTGAGAATGGCTAAGTCCAGGGTCTGGAAGGGTTGAGTCCCAGTTGTTTGGGGATGGCCAATCATAGAAGAAACTTAGAAAATGAAAGGGATGAGCACCGACAAAAGGATGATTTTACCAGCAAACATAATCTTGAGAGTTGTTTAGAGAATGCCAAGAGCCTAAGTAACAGTCCTATAAAATGCTTTTGTTCTAAAGTTTTAAGTATGAGCCACCCACTCAGTGAATTGAGAATCAGGCCCAGAGACAGGGGTCCTAGGTTCAAATCTGACCCCAGACACTTTCTAGCTATGTGACCCTGGGCAAGTCACTTAACCCTCATTGCCTAGCCCTTATGCTCTTCTGCCTTAGAACCAATACATAGTATTGATTCTAAGGTAGAAGGTAAAGGTTTAAAAAAAATAAAAGTATGAGTCACCCAGCAGATTCATAACAGTGGTTAGAAGTTAGGACATCCCATTCTGTTCATGTGACCATTTCACATTCATGTTCATGATGTGTCTTTTACATTTAAAACCCATAAAATTAAAACTTTAAATAACTGTCTCAGAGAGCCAGACACAGAGACAGAGAACGCCCAGCCCTTTTCCTGGAGCATGAGACAGTCTGCAGTGAACTAGCCACAAAAGTAGGAAGACCCTAGGCAAATCCTCACCACAGGCTTAGGCTGTCCTCATTCCTATTAGTCTGACCAGCATAGTGCTATGTTCTTGGTCCTTGGATTCCAAGTACAAAGGACACCATCTCCAATTCTGCCTGTATACTTGGTTTGTACATAGCTATTTGCTCCATAGGCCTTCCATTAGGGCAAGCTCCCTGACAAGCAAGGTTTTTTGTTTGTTCTTTGTATCCCAGAGCTTAGTATATTACCTAGCACATGGCAGGAGTTTAATAAATGCTTGCTGGGGGGCAGCGAGGTGGCTCAGTGGATAGAGCACCCAGCCTAGAGTTGGGGAAAGCCTGGGTTCAAATATGGCCTCAGATACTTCCTAGCTGTGTGACTTTGGGCAAGTCCTTATTACTCCTCTGCCTTAGAATTTAATATCGATTCCAAGATAAGGGTTTTAAAAATCAAAATAAATTCTTACTACACTGCAGCTTGCATTGGTAAGGAGGGTTTCTTCACTGCAAGTTCCCTATACCAATTAAATCACAATTTTGATGCTTCAGTCTCACCCTGCCCCCAAAAGAAAAATCCTTGGGGACCCAATGGAAAGATGTGAGATGGATTCAAGCATTGGTTGAATGCCTGGGCCCAAAGACTTTCAAAATAACAGATGTGTCAGCTTTGTAGTATCTCTCGGAGTGCTCCAGGGTTCCATCTCCAGACCTTTTCAATTTAATACTTTTGTTAAGGATTTGATGAAGGCCTGGATGGCAATTATCAAATTTGCTGAAAACTGGAATCTATGTTCTGTTACCAAACCAGGGATGCAATGAGCATTTATTAAGCACTTACTATGTGCTAGGCTCTAAGCAAAGTGCCGTGGACATGAATATAAGTAAAAAAGACATTCTTGGCCCTCAAGAAGCTTATATTCTAATGGAAGAAGAGATTAAAAGATTAGTATATGGGGTATATGGGAAGAAGTATCCAAGGAGGCAGTGAAGTCTGAAAAGCTTTTTTTTTTTTTTTAGACCCTTAACTTCAGTGTATTGTCTCATAGGTGGAAGAGTGGTAAGGGTGGGCAATGGGGGTCAAGTGACTTGCCCAGGGTCACACAGCTGGGAAGTGGCTGAGGCCGGGTTTGAACCTAGGACCTCCTGTCTCTAGGCCTGACTCTCACTCCACTGAGCTACCCAGCTGCCCCCTTGTCTGAAAAGCTTTTAAAGCATAAGTGGTTGGAAAATGACTCAGAACTTATTAACTGAGATGGTTGGACCGATGAAAGAATCTAGAGATCAATGAGATCTAGAGTCAAAGGGCCCTTAGAGAACATTTAATCTCTGGCCCAACCAAACTACTCTTCTGATCCAATGCTGCTGACCAGATACTCTCCTGTGTAGAGACAGAGTTCTATTTACCTAAATTGTTACTATACCCTTGAGTATATCCTATCCATGATATTGTTTAGCACTTTTTGAATGTTAGATGGTTTAATTTCATTTCAGTTCCAAACTATCAGATCGGATCAGACCAAATCAGTCCTATCCCTCCTAGCTAGCTCTGTGTTATCTACAAATTTGACAAGCATGCATCCTATCCCTTCATCTAGGATCATTATGCACTGAGGCATTCTGAAATCATCTATTCCAATCCTCTTTTTAGAGGGAAGGTACGGGGTCCAGATAAGTTAAGTGACTTACCTGAGATCATGAAGGAAGTGGCAGGACCCAGGACCTCTTACCCCCAATCTGGTCCTCCTTCCTTTGCACAATGCTGCCACTAAGTTGCTGATAAAATCATTGAAGAGCACAGAGCAAATCCTGGGGACACAATCCTGAAAACCTCCCTCCAACATGACTTTAGCCTAGTAAGAACTCTTCTTCTGGGTCTTGTCATTCAACCAGTTTCAATTCCACCTAACAAGTCTAGACTGAGTTTCGACACTTTGCTCAAATTGTAGCATTTCCCTGATCTAGTTCCCAGTCCAATTACTCTGCCCAAAAAAAGGGAAATTAACTGTTCTTGCTGAAGTCATGTTGACTTCCCTTTTTAAATGTTCAGAAGCTAGCTCTTTCAAGATATCACAGAATTTTGCTAGGTAGTGATCATCAAAACTCTCTGGTACTGGCTAAAAAATAGAGTGGAATAGATTAGGCACACAATACACAATGATAAAAGAACACAGTAATCTAGAGTTTGACAAACCCGAAGATATAAGCTTTTAGTGCAAGAACTCACTATCTGACAAAAATAGCTAGGAAAATTGGAAAGCAGCTTTACAGAAGTTAGGCATAGACCAACATCACACACTATATACTAAGATAAAATCAAAATGGGTACATGATTTACACATAACAGGTAATATCATAAGCAAATTAAGGGAACATGGAAAAATTTACTTGTCAGATTTAGGAAGAGTTTATGTCCAAACAAGAGATAAAAGATCACAGGAAGTTAAAATGAATAATTTTGATTATATGAAATTAAGAAGCTTTTGCACAAACAAAACCAAAGCAGCCAAAATTAGAGGAAAACAGGAAGTTGGAAAAAATTATAGCAAGTTTCTCTAATAAAAAAGTCTCATTTCTTAAATATATAGGAAAACGAATCAAACTTATAAAAATGAGAGCCATTCTCCAATTGATAAATATTTGATCAAAGGATACAAAAAGGTAGTTTTTAGATTTTATCAAATCATAAGAAAAAAATGCTCTAAATAACTGTTGGATAAATGCAAACTGAAACAACTCTGAGGCACCACTTTTAAACTGATCAGTGACTAACATAACAGAAAAGGAAAATTACAAATGCTTGGAGGGGATAAGGAAAAATAGGTATACTAATGCACTGTTGGTCGAGCTGTGAACTAATCCAACCATTCTGGAGAATAATTTGGAACTATGCCCAAAGGGCTATAAAACTGTGTCTACCTTTTTTGATCCAGTAGTACCATTGCTAGGTCTGTATCCCAAAGAGATCAAAGAAAAATAATATATATATAAATATCTATAGCAGCTTTTTGTGGTGGCAAAGACTTGGAAATCGAGGGGATGCCCATCAATTGGGGAATGGCTGAATGAGTTATAGTATACAATTGTGATGGAATACTATTGTGCTATAAGAAATGACAAACAGGATAGTTTCAGAAAACCTGGGAAGACTTATATGAAATGATACAAAGTGAAGTGAGTACAACCAGAAGAACATTGTACATAGTAACAGCAATATTATAACAATGATCAACTAAAAGGATTTAGTTTTTCTAATCAATACAATGATCCAAGACAGTTCCAAAGGACTCAGGATGAAAAATGCTATCTATCTCCACAGGGAGAACTGAACTCTTTCTTGAGTGCAGATTGAAGTGTAGATTTTTTTTTCACTTTATTTTTCTTGTCTTTTTTTGGTAATATGGCTAATATGGAAATATGCTTTACATGACATCATGTGTAATGAATATCATATTGCTTGCTTTCTCAGTGAGTGGAGGAGGGGCTCAAGGGAGAGAATTTAGAATTCAAAATTTTAAATGAATGTTAGAGTTTTGCTAGGAATGGAAGTCGTTATTGGATTACAGTTTGCAGAATCCACCCTCTTCTTTTTTGGGAAGTCAGGATATTTGTCATTCTTCGGTGTTGCAGCACCTCTCCTGGTCTTCCTAATATGCCAATGATCAATAGTGGCTCAGCAATCACATCTTCCCCTTCTTTCAGTATCCTTGGAGAGTTCATCTAGGCCTGGAGGGCAGATAGATGCTGTCTCATTTATCTTGAGTCTCCATTCCCTGCTAATCAATTTTGTCCTGTCCTTTCCAATCCCAAAATCATTTTCCTTGGAAGAGAAATAAGAAGCAGAATATAAAAGTTGAGTACTTCAGAACCTATCATCATCATCATCTATTACTACTATCCTTTCCCCTCTGTACAGCAGTCCTACAGCTTCCTTGACAATTCTTCCAACATTAATAAAAAATAAAGTTCTTTTTGTTTTTGAATATTCATCAAGCTAGCTTGCTTGAGTCTCTAATTCTTAAGTCTTCTTGCAGAACCAAGCTGTTCTCACCTTACTTTTCCATCTTTTATTTTTCCTTTAAAATTTTTTTCTATTGATATCTTATTTTAACTTTGACTAAATATCCCCCTGTATCCCTCTTCTGCCCCTCCCAGAGAGCCATCCCTTACAACAAAGAATTTTCCATGAAAAAGAGAAGAAAAAAAATCAGCAAAATCAACAATCAACTGCTCTGACAGTATATGCAACATTTCAAACCAGTATTTCCCTATTCCCCAACCCCCTAAAGGTACATTTTCTCAGCTCCCCAGCACCCAAACATGACCATTTGTTTTTATTATTTACATTCATTTTCATCGTCATAGTTATAGTTTATACTGGGTTTTTTTCCTGGTCCTACTTCCTTCACTTTGCATCAGATCACTTAAACCTTCCTATGCTTCTCTGAATCCCCTATCTTGGTCTTTTCATCATGACACAGTAATATACCATTATTTTCATGCATAATTTATTTAGCCATTCCTCATATATAGGAGTTTTCTTTCTGTCTTGACCTCCCTTGGGGTATAAGTGTAATAGTGGAATCCCTAGGTCAAAGAATATAGACATATTCAGTCACTTTTTTTTCCCAGTATAATTTTTAATTGCTTTCCAGAATAATTGGAACAATTCATCACTCCACCCAGTACATTGTGTTTTATCTTACGGTCCATTCGATACCATTTCTTTTGTCATCTTTGCCAATTTGGGTGCATGTGACATAAAACCTCAGAAATATTTAGATTTGCATTCTTATTCATGACTTGGAACAATCTCTAATATGGTTGTTAATCATTTAAAATTCTTCTCTGAGGAACCATTTATTGATATTCCTTGACCACTTCTGTTGGGGCCACACATTTTTTAAAAATCTCAAAGAGTTAAGTTCCCTCTATAGCTCCCTTAGTCCTTTTAGGCAGCTCCTATTTTCTTCCTAATAAGAACTATTACCATAATGTCTTCAGAATTATATTCTCAAAAGCTTTCCATCATTTGGGAGCCAACTTCCCCAGAAAAATATTATGATCACTGAATCCTATCCATCCCTTAGCTGATCTATGACTATCTTGGGGTCCCCTACTCAATAAGCTCCTATAGATTCCCAATTACCTCTAGGACGGAATACAAACCTCCTCTGTTGGGCAATTAAAGTCCTTCACAAGTTGGCTCCAGCCTCCCTTACACATTCTTCAGCCCAGCCAAACTGGTCTTCTCACTGCTCTTACTTAATATTCTACTTCTCCTCTCTGAACACTTTGCATGCCTTACAAACTCTTTTCCCTTGGGCTTAAATCCAAGATCCAGTAACATGGTGACTTTCCTGATGCTCCCAGCTGCTAATGCTGCTCCAAAAATTACCTTGTCCTCATCTTGTAAAATAATACATTCTTAGCTAAAAGAAGTAGCTGAAGATTCCTCCAGTCGACTGAACTGGGTCACTGACCATGAAACTGGGCACGAAAACCATGGTTCTATAAAGATGTACAGATGCCCTGGCACAGGGCTGAAGAATTAGCAATTTGGATGGATGAAGCAATCCCTTAATGGTTCTCATGACCAGGGGCAGTGTCAAAGAGGATTGTAGACTAAGCCAGGAAGAAACACCCACTGAGGATAATAAGGATGAGGAGAAATGTCTTCCAGATCTTTCTACTTCACAACAGGAAGGGATACTTATAAGAGGGATTTCATGATATCAGATAGTATTAGGACTATATGACTTCTATAGTCCCTTCTAAATCTAAAATTACATTAATATTATAAAACTAAGCTTGATTCTTAGATGCTGAGTCTTCACAGACTGGTGCTGAGGCTAACATCATTATCTGTGAAGAAAATAATTAGAGGGGGAGAAATGGGCTCAGTTAAGCCTAAGTATGGGAAACAAGGCATCCCTAACAACCTTCTGGGTATCGCAAAAGAAAAGAGTCGCAGTCAGACATCTCTACTTGGGATTTATTATCTTATTCTTTAAAAAAAAAGAAAGAAAGAAAGAAAGAAAGAAAGAAAGAAAGAAAGAAAGAAA
>NC_058133.1:25597-50696 GCF_016433145.1 Gracilinanus agilis
GCCCCCTCCTCTGTGTATTTTTTGTTTTTGTTTTTGTTTTTGTTTTTGTTTTTTAACCCTTGTACTTTTTGGTGTATTGTCTCATAGGTGGAAGATTGGTAAGGGTGGGCAATGGGGGTCAAGTGACTTGCCCAGGGTCACACAGCTGGGAAGTGGCTGAGGCCGGTTTGAACCTAGGACCTCCTGTCTCTAGGCCTGACTCTCACTCCACTGATGTTGTATTCTCTTATCTGCTTCTGCATTCAATCTATTTTTGATATGTTGTTTTGGTCAAAGTATGTGAAGAAAATCTGGCCTCACACATAAATGTAGTTGGAAGAAAAAAGAGTATTTTAACAGGCAAATAACATCTCGGTATTATTACAAAAATCATTTTGACTTCCTAGGTCTTCCGAAAGGGTCTTGGAGTTCCCCAAGGGTCTTCAGACCACAATCTGAGAGCTGCTGCTTTAGTCACTTCAGAGGATCTTAATCAGATCTAAGGCATTTCTCTTTCTAAATGTGGATGCCTCAATGAATGCATTTTCTGGGGCTTTAGCTTTTATTTTTGACCCTTTGCAGACTTTCCAAAATGAAAAGAATTGGGTATAAACAAATGGAGAAAGGATTTTAGTGGACATTGTTTCCTGAATTTAAGTACTGATAAAGATTTAAGTACTGGTAACTTTCTTTTGCCTGGTAAGTCTGGGAAGGCCTTTATATTTCAGGAATATTTATTCCTTAATATTTTTAGTTATATTAAAAAGGAGTCAAGGGATCAAATACTTAAGTACTTTCTATGTGCCAATCACTGAACAAAACACTGAGTAAAAGGACGTTTTAATTTGTTTCCACACTCTTTTGTGCAAAAGATGGAGAAAGGAGGCTAAAATCCAATAGATTCAGAAACGTCAGAATGGCCAGATCCAAAGAGTCATCATTTATGATTTTTGTTTTTAAAACCTTTATCTCAAGCTTTAAGGTAGAAAGGGCTAGGCAATCGAGGTTAAGTGATTTTCCCACAGTCACATAGTTAGGACGAATCTGAAGCCATATTTGAACCCAGGACCTCTTATCTCTGAGTCTGGCTCTCAATTCATGGAGGCACCTAGCTGCCCCCTTCCCCAACTTCTTTGCAGGGATAGAAAAGACCATCGAAATGAAACACTACATATAATATCAGACTTTTCCTAATCAGGAAAAATCGTTTTGCTAAACTATTTTTTTAAATTCTTTTTTAAATTATTTGTTGGAGGGAAAGGCAACTAGATAGATGGCTTAGTAGACTGTAAGCCTAGGGCCTGGGTTCTGGGTTCAAATTTGACCTCAGACACTTCCTAGCTGTGTGACCCTGGGCAAGGCCTAGTTCTTGCCTAGTTCTTATCACTTTTCGGCCTTGGAACCTATACATGATATTGATTCTAAGATGGAAGGTAAAGGTTTAAAAAAAATTCTTTGTTATAGTTGCTGGTTCTCTGATGGGGAGAGGGAAGGATATAGTGAGAAATATAGGTAATATAAAAATAGAAAATATTAAATGTTAAAAAGAAAAATTAAAAAGAAAGAAAAAGAATAGGTCAATAGAAAGATTCATTGGCAGCAGTAGCTACCTAAAATAACTACTAAAGTAACTTAAAATTGCTCTCAGACTTTGGAAACACTCTGAATATCCTGAGGGAAACATAGAACTGGTCATATGGCAAAGGGGAGGGATGTTTGGATAGAGAACCTAACTGTTCCACTAATATCCTGAAAAATCAAAGAAGGCCTGAAGGTCTGGGCACGTTCTCGTGGTAAGCTTATTGGGGCACATGGGCAAAAGTCACAACAAATATACAGGAATGGATGGATTCCAGTTTGCACCACTGGAAAGTGCCTCCAGACATTGAAATAACAGATTCATTTGAGTACTAAGAAATGTCCAGAAGTAAAAAGAGCATGGATGATCTGGAGATGATCCAGAGAAGATTAATGATGGTGGTGGAAGGTCTCAAATTCATGCCATATGCAAAATGGTTGAAGAAAGTAGAAATGTCTGGCCTGGAGAAGAAATGGCTCGGATGGTACTTCAATATATTCTAAAATATATCTTCAAATATTTGAAGGGTGTCACATGGAAGAGGTCATTTGCTTCGTTCCAAAGGCAAAACAAGGAGTAATAGCTAGAAAATATAAGGAGGCAAATAGAGGTTTTATGAAAGGAAATATTTCCTAACAATTGGAGCTGTTCACAAGTGGGAGAGACTGTCTTGAGATGTAATGCATTCCTTCTCAACGTAGATCTGAAAGCAAAATTTGTATCACCACTTTCTGGGAATTTCATTCAGGTTTGGGTTGGACTAGATGGTCTAGATAGACTAAGGTTCTTGCCAGCTCTGAGTTTCTGTGAGAATCTGTGCTCATAGTGGAAAGGGAGTGAGGGGTGTCTAACTTTCCCCAGACTACCCCTTGACCATCCATTTCACTTTTATTTCTGGCCTCCATCATGAAAAGAAATGGAGTCTTATTTCTTTATTTACCATTCAAATGGGAGTTGGAATATGGTTGGGCTCTTTAGCTTGCAACCTATGGAAAATAGTCTACATTCTGACCTCCAACCTTTATCATTCAGTTGAAACTACTCTCTCCAAAGTTAGCAACGTCTTCTTAATCACCAGGATAATTTCCTTAGACCTCATCCTTCTTGAGCTCTTGATTTGACAGTGTTGTTCATTCTCTCCTCCTGGATAGGTTTTTTTTTTTTTTTTCTTTAATTTTTTTTTAAGCCCTTAACTTCTGTGTATTGGTGGAAGAGTGATTAGGGTAGGCAATGGGGGTCAAGAGACTTGCCCAGTGTCACACAGCTGGGAAGTGTCTGAGGCCACATTTGAACCCAGGACCTCCCGTCTCTAGGCCTGACTCTCAATTCACTGAGCTACCCAGCTGCCCCCTGGATAGGTTTTCTTGACATTGTTCTCTCTTGCTTCTTCTCCTACCTTTCTGATTACTCTTTCTCAGTGTCGTTTGATGAATCTTCATCCAAGGCATGTCTGCTAACCATGGATGTCCTTCAAAAGTCTGTCCTGGGTCCTCTTCTCTTCTTTATACTATCTCACCAAGTTCTCATGGTTCCAATCATCATCTCTATGCACATAATTCTTAAATCAATACACTGAACTCTGCTTTCTCCTGAGCTCCATTCCCATATCACCAAATGCCTTTTGGATATTTTATGCCAGGTATCCCATACACATCACAAGCCTAACAGGCCAATATTATTTTCTCTCTGATACCTTCTATTTTTTACAACTTCCCTATTACCATCAAAAGCACCATCTTCCCTCCTAATCAGGCTCTCATCCCTGGTGTCATCCCCAACTCCTCCCTCATATTCATGCCCTATATTTAACCTATGGTCAAACCTTGCAGTCTCTCCCTTTACACCCTCTTATATAAACCCTCCTCCCTAGATTCACACAGCCACCGTGCTACCGTGGACCCTCACCTATAAACAACTGAAACAGCTTTCTGGTTGATCTCTTTATATCAAGTCTCTTCCCACCGCAATACATTCTCCACTCAAAATCCACCATTTCATCCTCCAAAGGGATTTTCTTGGAGCTCAAGTCTAACCATGTCAATCCATTATTCAATAAACTCTTGCAGGACTTCCACCAGCTATCTGGAAGGGGATGGAGCATTTGTCCCTATTAGCATCTGGATGGTGGTGAGACTTATCTCTAGGTCAGTGGTTCCCGTACTTTTTTGGCCTACCGCCCTCTTTTGTAAGAATGGAAATTATATATATGTATATATATATTTAAGGTGTGGTCGCCAGGAATCAATCAGATTTAGATTGATTCCATAATTAAAAATAGACCCAAGACAGGATGGCTTTTATGGTATTTATTTATAATTAGGAAGGTTGAAGGTAGGGAGAGAGAGAGAGACTCTTGGATGAGGATTTAGAGGTTAATTAAACAAGTTAGCTGCAAGGCCTTGACAATTAGAGGCAAAGAAGCCTCCCTTGAGGGTGGAGCCTCCAGAAAAGCCAAGGGAGGAGAAGGGAAGTCAGCCTAACTTACCCACGTGACAATTCGGAGGGAAGCCACCCGAGGTCTCAGCAGAGATCCTTCAGCACCAAGTTCAAAGCCCAACAACCCCCACAGGAAGTTACCAGCAGCTTTGCGTTACTTCCTGCACCCACCTCTAATTTCAAGCAGACAAATGGCAGCTTGTTCTTGATTTGTTACTTATTGTCATGTGTCTCCCCTCCCCACTAAGGAAGGTGGGGATGACATTATCTCTGGTGGCTAGAGTTTTAACTATGAATGGAGATGAGCTAATTCCATTTACACACTTTCCAGAAAAAATATTACTTAGCCTCCTGGAAATTAATTTTTTTTTAATTTTAATATCAATTAATAGGAAAGATAAATCACCTGTGGCCATCACCACTCCTCTGGATCGCTGCAGCACCCACCAGGGGGCGGTGGCGCCCACTTTGGGAATCACTGATTTAGGTGATAGGATTCAGCAACAGATGCAGGGTAGATGAATTACATTCCACCATTCTATCTTTGAACCATCTCAAAGGTGATGACCTTATGCCAAGGAACAAGATAGGAAAGGGTTCCTTTTCAGGATATCTAGTCAAGAGAGGTCAAGATGTGAGGGTTTAGCAACTAATATATTTCCATGGCAAATGAAAATGAATCACGAGATCAAGTTACAAGATGGACTCTGGATTACAAAATGGAGTCACAAAGAATCACACATCAATGCATAGTTCCACCACAGAATCCCAGCTATCTCCAATATCAAATATAAATGCTCTATTTTCCTTTTAAAGTCTTTTGCAACCTGGTCCCTCCCTACCTTTTCCATATTCCTATATTTTTCTCTCCTCCCTACACTTTATGCTATAGCTACACAGGCCTATTTACTATTCCCCAAATCTGGAATGTTTTTCATCCTTATCTCTGCTTTCTGAATTCACTGGCCTCTTTCAAAAGATCAAAATCTCATTTTCTGCAAGAGACTTTTTTCAGGCTCTCCTCATCCCTTAGTGCTTTCCCTCTGATTTCACCTTCTGTTATTCATACATGTATATGGATATATATAGTTATCTACATATTATCTCCCACATTAGAATTTGAACCCTGAGTAAACCTCTTTTTTGTAGTTTCTCTTCAGATTTCTTTGAATCCCCAGCAAATAGTACAGTAGCTGCCATACAGTAGATGCTTTTTGTTCACTGTTACATCTGAGATGAGCCTGTAAGACCCTTCTGCTCTCATCAGTAGAAGACATTTCCTAAAACCTCTACCCAATCGGGCAATTCCGACCCCATACCACTCTAGATCCAGACTTGAGGTAATTCTCAAATGGGTCTCCCAAAGGCCAAGGCCAAAGTTACCTTGAAGATAGCGTCTTACTAGCTTAGAACCTCGAGGAATTAGAATTAACTGCACAGGATAAGAGGGGCTCCTCCAATGGTGGAGGTCAATGATATCCGTAGAGGATCTCACTTTGGCAAGGAGAAAGGAGTGTGTGAGACGGTGGAGGAAGAGATAGTAGCAGAAGATGCATTAAGGGATGTGAGATGGTGGAGAAGGGAGAAGAAGGGGCTCTGGGTGAATGGCCTCCATCTTTTAGGACAGTATGAGACGACTCAAACTGGCAGGGTGGTGGAGAGATGACGGGAGCCTCGAGAGTGGATGAAAAGGTCTGAAACAGCCACTGTGGTGAGTGGGATAGTGAATCCATGAGGGAGGCGTGAAAGGATTGCTTTGCTGAAGAGAAGGCCCAAGTGAGACCACATGAAATCATTTTGTCGTGGATTCCATCCGAACAGTTTCAGGATTTTCTCCAGCTTTCATCAGCCGTTTGTGGATAGGAATGAAGGAGGCAGATGGGAATAAATTTCAAGATTGGGAAGTGGCAAAGCATGATGAGTGAGTGGTAGGACACGGGTGCCAAGGACTCAAGGGAGGAAGATCATGTAGAGCTGGAATGATTAACACTTAGAGATGGGGAAAGAAGAGGCTTGCTCCTACCTAGGAAAGAACGGAGGGCCAGAAGGATTAGAGGGAAAGCGAGGATGAAGAACAGGGTTAGAGGGTCATTAGAGTACAGCACGGAATGATAAACAATTATAATTAGACAAAGGAAGTTTGCAGTTCATGAATATCATTGTGAACTTGTAAGCAATGGCAAGATGGAGGGTATGGCCATCTTTATGTGGAACCAAAGTAGAGTAGAGGAATACATTATAGGAACTGGGTATAGGGCGAGGAACTGGGAAGTTGGAATATTTGAGAAGTATCCATCTGAATGCTAAAGTCCTCTAGTATGAAGGCAAGAAATGGACCACAAAGTGCCAGGGAGAAAGGAAGAAATGTGACCACTTCTCATTCCTTGCTTATTCTGGAAAGCCAACCTGGGACAGACACAGGCCCTCTTGTAACTAAAACCAGGAAAAGCAAGTCAAGCTGAGATCTCATGGTGAAATGGAGATGGCAGCAGCAAGAATAAGGGGGAGGACATAAATGCCCAGCAAGAGACTGGGCTTAAGTAGCAGATCTGAGAGCAAATCCAGTAGCTCTGGCATTTGGTGCCAGTCAAGTCTACCCCATAGCGCCTTTCTCATCCCTGCTCTCCCAGAGGATACAACCAGAGTTTAAAGCACAATTCCTTTCCTTTATCCACTCAGACCAGCCAAAAGACTTTGGTGAAATAGAATTGCACATTGGCTATAGGAGGGGGGTGGGGGAAGGGGAGGGAAAGAACATGAATCTTGTAACCATGGAAAAATATTCTTAATTAAAATTTAAAATTTTTTAAATTTAATTTTAAAAAGACTTTGGGGAGCAAGAGAAGAGATAATTCTAGCTACCATTCTTATCACAGATATCTATGCCTTATTTGAATGGTAATTAAAATGTTCTATGATACTTGATAATCATTTATATGAATATTAATGGAAATTTTATCTAAAGCCTAAAAACTGGGGCAGCTGGGTGTCTTGATTGAGATTAAGTTGGAGAGCCAGGCCTAGAGATGGGAGGTCCTAGGTTCAAGTCTGGCCTCAGATACTTCCTAACTGTGTGACCCTGGGCAAGTCGCTTGACCCCCATTGCCTAACCCTTACCTCTCTTACGTTTTTTTCTTCTCTGGATCATCCCGCTTTCCTTAACGCTTATACCTAATTGCCGTGCAGCGTAATGAGACTTTCTTTCCGTGTTGTTAAGTGTATCTCCAATTAACTTTGTTGTAAGCCTTAGAACACAGTAGTGATTCCAAGATGGAAGGTAAGGGCTAAAATAATTAAATAAACAAATAAATAAATAAATAAATAAATAAAGCCTAAGAATGACTGGTTCAAGCTTGAGAAAAAATAACCCCTGGCAAAAAAGATTTTCTGTGTTCTCTCTGGAGTAAAGGTGAGCTGACTAGAAAGCATCTACATTTTTAGTCATTTTGGAGTACATTCTCTACTCCTTAGACTTGCTTTGAACCTGAAAGATCATTAACATGGAGAGAGGGCTAGGAGCTGGTGTGGTTGTCCCCCAAATATATCTTTTGGCCACCATTGCTGGCACTATCGCCTTGCCTGGCATCAGATGACCCTCCAGCACACGCACATACACATCTCTGCTTCATGAGGAAATTCGAAATATAGATGGAGAAACTAATGCTAGAATCATGTTGGAGCTGGATGGAACTTCAGAGACTATCTAGTCCATTTTACAGATGAGGAAACTGAGTCTTGGGGTGGTGAAATGACTTGTAAAAAGCCACCATATAATAAGTGGATGGCAAAGTTAGAAACAAAACCATCTCCTCCGACTTCCAATTCAATATCCTTCCTACTTTTTTTTATGCATATTCCCTCTTTCTACTGCCTAAATTATATTTGTCTTCCATTCAGATTCGACATTCATTCCAGGGTCTACACTACATCCTTTCTGCTTATTCTGTTTATTTTATTCCCTTTCATTGAAACAGAAAACAACGGAGAGAAATTATAAGGCTGAAAAACAAGTGCAGGCTCCCCACTTCTTCCATGCCCTGGTCCCTGTCCCCATCCTTAGAGCCACGACCTCCCATTGGTCTCAGAGTCCAAGTCGTGCATGGTAAGGAGTTAGAGTTCTAGATGATCCCTGTCTAAGTATGGACAGTAAAATCTGAAGAGAGAAAAATCAGCCTCGAGGCTCAGCAACCTAACTTTTCCTGGGGAACCAAAGGGTGGTCTAAAGATGGCCAAGAAAGGAAATGAGATCCTCACAGCACCATCTAGTGGAACACAAGAATCTGAAAACAGAACTCCAATTCCACAGCCAAGAAGAGAACTGGGTCAGTCCCATAACTCACTTCCAGGCCTCTGGAGCCAACAGTATAAGAAGGAATCTTGTGCAAGAATGAAAGAAACAGGATGAGGAAATAGAAACCCCCAATCCGAATGTCTCACTGAGGATGTTTCTCAACAATCCCTCAATGCCACATTTCTCATCCGTTCCATCCTGACACACACAACCCAAAACCTGATCAGAGTTTCTATTTGTGAGCCTCAATCTAGACAGGGTCAGGCCACTGTGGTGAGAGCCGGAATAGCCCAAAACCATCACGTTTTTCTTCTCTGGATCATCCCACTTTCCTTAACGTTTATACCTAATTGCCGTGCAGCGTAATGAGACTTTCTTTCCATGTCGTTAAGTGTATCTCAAATTAACTTTGTTGTATGCTTTATTTATTTATTTGTCAGGGTAGTGCAAGCACTCTAAATAGAATATCTGATTTGGCTAGACTCAGAAAAATAATGGGAAACATGGAGGGAGGCAGGGTTCTAATGGCAAAGTTGTAAATGATTACCATGAAGAAGACAAGGGAAAGGGCTCTGATTTTGAAAGATAATTTTCTTTTTTTTTTATTGGACAAAACATACTTCCATATTGGTCATTATTGTAAGAGAATATTCAAGAAAATACTCAAGATGATAATATATGTATAACCCAGTGAAATTGCTTGTCAAATCCAGGAGAGGGGAGAGAGACAAGAATCATGTAACCATGGGGAAATTTTAAAAAGAAAATTAAAAAAAGAAATTATATAAAACAAATAAAAAAGAATAATTCTCAAAGAAAAAACATTAAAAACACAAATAAAACCAAAAAATCACATGCTTTGATCTGCATTCTGACTCCAGCTGCTCTTTCTCTGGAAGTAGATAATATTCTTTGTCAGAAGTCCTTCAGAATTGTCCTGGATCATTGTTGCTGAGAGTTGCTAAGCCTTTTTTTTTTTTTTTTTTAAACCCTTAACTACTGTGTTTTGGCTCCTTGGTGGAAGAGTGGTAAGGATGGGCAATGGGGGTCAAGTGACTTGCCCAGGGTCACACAGCTGGGAAGTGTCTGAGGTCAAATTTGAACCCAGGACCTCCCATCTCTAGGCCTGACTCTCAATCTACTGAGCTACCCAGCTGCCCCAAGAGTAGCTAAGTCTTGAAAGATCATCAAGAAGATGGAAGAAAGGCCATGAAGTGAGAAGGAATTTTTTTAAGTAGATTAAATGTGCAAGCATTATTGTAAGTGTCAGGAAGGCTAAGATCTCATAGAAGAGGTTTTCAAAAATGCTGAGGACAGCAAAAATGTGCTGCTGTGGCTATGTTGGAGACCTGAAGTGTAAGTATCCAGGGGCTAGAAATAGTTTCCTCTGAAGGCACATGAATGCTCACCTTCCACCTTTCCCTATGCTAACCCCGAGGAATTTCAGTCATCCTTCCTAGATGCCCCACAGGGGATTGGGAAGGGCTGAGAGTGGGTGCTCTTCCAAGCTCTCTTGTCCCATGGGAGCTATTTATTCAGCTACTTTAAGAGAAAGAACACCAAGCTGTGATATCGTAATCATAAGCCAACACAGAATTAGGGAGAGAGATTTGCTTATAAGGTGAAAGGGAGATCCCTGGGAGATCTGAAGTGTGTCAGGCCCAGAATAGAACAAAGGAACACATTAGAAACAGGACTGAGTTTTAAATGGTAATCTAGGTACAGGAGATGAGAGCTGGATCCCTAGAAAATAATATGTTTGCTTACTGAGAATTTAAGAGAACTTTAGGAAGTGCAGATTACAGCCTGGGATGATGAAAGGAACCATACCTAAGGAACAGTAAACAATTGCATCCTCTGAGAGTGTAAGAAGCTACAGGAAATACAAATAACACTGTGCACACAGTCAGAGGAACAATGAAGGAGAACATGGATGTAAAAGAACACCCTAGGGGTGGCTGAGTGGTTCAGGGGATTGAGAGCCAGGTGCCAGAGACAGGAGGTCCTGAGTTCAAATTTGACTTCAGACATGGAAGCTGTGTGACCCTGGATAAGTCACTTAACCTTCATTGCCTACCCCTTAGGGCTCTTCTGCTTTAGAACCAATACACAGTATTGATTCTAAAACAGAAGGTAAGGGTTTAAAAAACAAAACAAAACAAAACAAAACAAAACACTCCCTTTCAGGAGCCATACCAAAAACTGTTGTCTAAGTGACTGAATTTTCTATGGGCTCTAGTGTGATATCTATTCCCCTCACCTGTCAGTAAACCTTGTTCTTCTTTGAGCCCTGTGAACCCATGTGCTGATAAGGGGAGTTGTTATCTCAAGGGGTTGGAGATGCTTATAAATTCAGAAATTCTCAGGCGGGTTCTTTTGGAGAAAAGAAAAGTCAAAAAAAAAAAAAAAAGTCAAAGCTCCCCCAAAGCATATTTTGGCTCTTTATATCAGGTGGAAGCCACTAAACATAAGAGTTTCATAAAGAAGGGACAGGTCCAATAAGCTGGGTAAATGTAATGAAGGTAAAGGTGGACAAATAACAAAGCTACATCATTCCTATTTTGCTTTTGTTTTCTCCAAGAAAACTCTTTGAGGAAATTAAAACTCAAAATAATCCAAGAAATGCTTTTAATGAGTTCAAATTTGATAAAGACAAATTAGATCCCAAAGTAATGAAAAAATGTGGATGTGATTCATGAACCACAATCATGTAAGAGGGTAGGAGGGCAAAGTGTTAGATAAGCAAAACTGTTATGTTGATTTTCAAAAAGGGAAGAAAGATGCATTCTTCAAACTATGGGCTGCAAATGTAATGTCAATTCCCAGAAAAAAATTGTAGAATTAATTATTAAAGAAATGATTTGCGGCCACTTGAGAGAATTGTGGGAATTGAGTGAGCCAAACTGATTCCATCCTGTGACTCAATGCCAGACTTAGTGCAGTTCCCCTTCTATTCAATTATGGGTCTAGTTCAATTTTCTGTTTTGTGAGAAAACCTTATTCAATTACAGAAATTATAAGAAAACTTTATTTCATTGTTTGAACCTAGCCCTGTATGGGTGGAAAGCTGGACCACCTCGATTTCTTACTTAGACATTTAACAAAGGACCTACATTATACTGACCAGAAACCCAGGCAGATCTGAAGATTGATACAAGGAGTTTTCTCACAATGATACATCATAAGCAACCCAAATATCTTATCTAAAACCTAGTCCCATACAAGTCAGTTGATTATTGTTTCCTTATTCCTTTGATCAAATACAGACCCTTGTGGAGAAGATGATTTCCCCTTTTTCTGATTTCAAGAAATTGCATCTGTTTACTCTCTCCCCTCCCGACTCAGAAAGCCCCCAATTTTGCCTCTAATTAGAAATCAGATTACCTAATTATGCCTCTTATTTTGTGTTCTGCTTATAGTTATCTTTTTTTTAATTTTTTTTTAAACCCTTAACTTCTGTGTATTGTCTTATATAGGTAGAAGAGTGGTAAGAGTAGGCAATGGGGGTCAAGTAACTTGCCCAGGGTCACACAGCTGGGAAGTGTCTGAGGCTGGATTTGAACCTAGGATCTCCTGTCTCTAGGCCTGGTTCTCCATCCACTGAGCTACCCAGCTGCCCCTTATAGTTATCTTTTAATGCATAAAAATTTGCCTCCCCCTGTATTTGGGGTCGTGCCAAGTGGAGGTCTCAATTATTATGCAATTGCCAAATATTGTTTAATATATCAATATGCTCAGAAGCTGAAGAAACCCTTGTTTCCTCTATTATTTCGTCTTGTACCCAACACAGTTTTTTTGGCAAAGTCAGCCAGATTGAAACAGGACTTGGATCCCTGGGACAGATTTTCAGAAATTTCTCCTGGGGAGGGAAGTAGAGAAGAATGCTCCCAGAGGTCAGATTCCCTACCTCAATCTCAAATTCTTCCAAGTTAAGATAAGATTTACCCTTACCCTGCTGGGGACCGTTTACCCTTACCCTCATTCAGCTGGGTTTTCCCTTGGAAAAACTAGTTTGAGACCAGGGAAAGAGGATGCTGTTAAATTGACACCCCCTAAAGGAAATTCTTATAATTGGCCTGGAAACAGATGTAGTTTCTCATATAGGAGTGGAGGGGGTAATTAAAAAGACAGATCTCTCAAATTATGCTAAAATATATAAAAATCCAAATGGGTCTCAAAATTGACCAGAAGAAGTGGCTTTCAATAACTGCAAGTTTTGGAAAACTATGCACTAATTTTTCCTATCTTATTATTTTGTCTGTACTTTTATGTCTTTGGGAAAATACTCAGCAAAAAATCTTTGCTTTGTGTCATGTTTAAGTGTTTGCAGATTCTGCTAGCCTGAAAATATTTCTAAGAGAGAAATGCAGTCAGCCATAAATATTGCTAGAAAAAGCTGTAGCCAGGGGCAGCTGGGTAGCTCAGTGGATTGAGAGTCAGGCCTAGAGACGGGAGGTCCTAGGTTCAAATCCGACCTCAGACACTTCCCAGCTGTGTGACCCTGGGCAAGTCACTTGACCCGCATTGCCCACTCTTACCACTCTTCTGCCAAGGAGCCAATGCACAGAAGTTAAGGGTTAAAAAAAAAAAAAAAAGCTGTAGCCAAAGAGTTTAGAATGCCAGGGAAGATGAAGTTTCATAGATTCATACTTGAAACAGTGATGCCAAACTCTCTTTCCCAATAAACAGAGATTACTTCCCACTTTAAGTTTTCAGCAGGAGATTAGCTAGACAAAACCAAAAAACCTACAACATACTTTTTCTCTGCCATTTCAGCCTTGGATACTTTGGGATTACAGAGATAAAATCATATAATCAAAAAAAGGAAAACTTTTTCTGACTTGTAAGAATTTATGGCATTATAAATGAATTAGAAACTATGGTAACTGCTAAAAACATCTTAGTAGATTTTAGAGATATGGAGATTAAGGAATTTGGAGATTAATCATTAAGGATTTGGGAGATTAACTATACTAAGATTGCAAGAGAGAACTCCTGGGACTTTGAGTGATTCCAGGAATTCACCTCTTTCTCTTTGTCCTATCTGATAAGACACATGGCAAAAGCTTAGCATATGTTGAAATCTTTTTTTTTTAAATGTCTGTTGAATTATTTTTTTAAATTTTGACTATTTTCCCACAGTTACATATTTCATGCTCTTTCCCTCTCCCCCAAACACCCCCCCAACCCCCCTTAGCCAATGCGTTATTCCACTGGGTTTTACATGTATCATTGATCAAGACATAATTCCATATTATTGATAGTTGGACTAGAGTTATCGTTTAGTGTCTACATCCCCAATCATATCCCCATTGAACCATGTGAAGCAGTTGTTTTTCTTCTGTGTTTCTCCTCCCACAGTTCTTCCTCTGAATGTGGCTAGTTTTCTTTCTCATAAGCCCCTCAGCCTTGCTCTGGATTTGCTGCTAGTAGAGAAGTCTGTTATGTTCAATTGTACCACAGTGTATCAGTCTCTGTGTACAATGTTCTCCTGGTTCTGTGTTGAAATTTTTTAGTGAGTTTGAAATTACCACTCTAGAATTAGTTTTAAGAAAAAATAATTAAACTTTGTGAAAATTTCAGTGGTACAAAGCCATTGGATTCCCCACTCCCCATTGATAGAGCTATTGTTTTAGTGTAGTGAAGGAAGCCTCTAGTTTAAAAATAATCCCAGAGGAAAGAAAAAAAAAATACGTGTGCAGTTTGCATTTTGAATTTATCTGAAACATGACTACTTGCCTCTTATTAACCTTTTCTTGACCATGAAGAGGAAAAACTTTCTACAAGTCAGGGATTGACTTTAAAATGAGTAAAATTTAATTAAGGTGATTTAAATAGACGAATCCCCCATAAGGTGGGATTCCTTAACCCATCCTCACCATCATCTGGATCTAGACCCTGCTCTGGATAAGGGGGGATATTCACAATAACAAGAAGTGGGGAGAAATGATCAGGAACTAGGAATGTGTTTTAGAAAAGTTGAAGTAGAACTTTCAAAGTTTTATATAACAAAATTAATTAAGTAAATTGGAAGATCACCAAAGAAAATTAGGAAAAAAGCATGTATTTGTAAGCTCTTAGTAACTCCCAAAAAAGTAATGGTTGTTGATGCAGAGTGATAGGAGCAGAGCCAGAAGAACATTGTACACAGAGACTGATATACTATGGTAAAATTCGAATACAATGGACTTCTGTACCAGCAGAAAGCAATGACACAGGACAGCTCTGAGGGATTTATGGTAAAGAATGCTACCCACGTTCAGAGGAAGAACTACAGGAGAGGAAACACATAAGAAAAACAAATGCTTGAACGCATGGGCTGAGGAGGACATGATTGGGGATGCAGACTCAAAACTCCCACACCAATGCAAATATCAACAATTTGGAAATAGGTCTTGAACAAGGACACATGTTAAAACCAGTGGAAATGTGCGTCGGCTATGTGTGGGGGAACAGCGGGGGGGTGAAGGGGAAAGTAGGAGCTTGAATCATGTAACCATGTTAAAAATGAATATAATAATATAATATAAATGATTTTTTAAAAAAGTAATGGTTGTGCAATCAAATCAGGGTTGTATAAAATTTTGTGCAAAATTACAAAGAAGAAATTATGTTAAGTAAAAAATAGTTATTTAGATAGTTTGGGCTATAATTAGGGAATACAGTACTCTGCCCTTGAAAGACCACTCCAGGGGTATATTCCCAAGTCTTTAGAATCTTGTGAGCTCCAAAGCAAGGAGATAGGAATTTGAGGCTGCCACTTGGAATTTCTCCCTATCTTTTGACCTGAGTTAAAACTGAAAAACATTAGAGAAAGAAAAAATGGGACTAGATTAAGAACACAAAAGGAACTGACTTGGCTCTTTGAGTGACTTGAAAGAAAATTAAAAGTTTATGGAAAAATGGAAATGCTCCCATGAATCTTTGAAAATGAGCTAGTTGTTAACTCTGGGCTCTAAATCTTAAAAGTGCAAGTATCTAATAGCCCAGAAAAGTTGATTTTGATTTTGTGATTGCAAATCCAGATATTATTTGGTTGAGATTTGTCCTGTAACTAAATTATGATGTGGTAAAATGTGTTCTATTATTTGGGGCATCAAATGCAAAAAAAAAGATGGAAAAATGCAGGGAAATCTGAGTTATATATGCTCCAGACTCAGAAATGTATTAGTTGTATGATTTTAAGTAAGTTATGTTATCTCTGATTACGTCAGGTTCTGATATCTAAAAATGAAAATAATAGCACCTATCTCCCAGGGTTGTTATGAGGACCAAATGATGGGAAGTGCTTGATACAGGGACTAGCATATGGTAAGTACTATAGAAATGTGAATTATTATTACTTCTTTCATTATAGAATGTGATGACACTATACCAGTTTAAGCTGTGATTCACAATAAATGCCAAAAGCAATACAATGAATGATTTCTTACGAAAGATAATTTGGAAATGCATTAGGCTGAATCGATGTCATCTAACTGGTAATATTTTGTTTCATGTTTTAAGTATGTGATATTATTTATGTTTATTATTGTATTTCTAAATTCTCTTATATGGTAAAATTTCAGAAATCATTGCATCAGAAATACTTTTTAGAAAAATATTTTTTTTTTAAAAAATCTGGATGCTATTAGATTATGAATTGGCAGAAATCATTTTATCAGAAATACTGTTAAGAAAACAATGTTTTTAAAAATTTGGATGCTGTTAGATTATGAAATAAGCTATTAAAAAGATATATGGTAAAAGTAAATATTTGAAACTATTCAATATTTTGTCTTAAAACTAATAAAAAAAATAATAATAATAACAATAATTTTCTATTTGGGGAAAAAGTTGCAGGACCCTTTAAGATGTTCTTATCTGTGAGGTCCCTTGAGACTATGTATTTTGGAAAAGTCATACAATTTTATCAGCCTTACTGACAGCATGTTGCAAAATTTAAAATATTGACATTTGAGAACATAGTACGAAGAAAATAAGATCCTCTTCCTACTCCTTATCAAAAGGGGAGAATTTACAAGTTTCCTATAATAGTACGTTTTCATTTGGAAATATTTGGCTATCACTTATAAAAATTATAAAACTGTATAGAGGTTTAAAGATTTAACTTCAATATATAATTATGAGTCAACTATTGGATTTTACAAGTACAGTGCTAAATCTATGAATTAGTAGATTGATATGAGAACATCTCTGAGTTACTATAATAATATGCAAATATGAAAAATACTATAATTTTCATCTATATTTGCAGTCAAATTATAATATAGGGATGGTATCCTAATAAAGGGGGAATTAGACAAAGTAATAAGACAAAGTATAATGTAAAAGTTTTCTAATTAAATGGAATGGTAAAGTTTCAGAAAGCAATAGTAGACTTTTTCCTCTAATAACTATATACATATGCATATAATTTACTTTTAAATGAATCTAGGGGATAACTAGGTGGCTCAGTGGATTGAGAGCCAGGCCTAGAGACCAGAGATTCTAGGTAAAAAAACTGGCCTCAGACACTTCCTAGCTGTGTGACCCTGGGCAAGTCACTTAACCACTGTTGCCTAGCCCTTACCACTCTTCTGCCTTGGAACCAATACACAGTATTGATTCTAAGGTGGAAGGTGAGGGTTAAAAAAAAAATTTAATCTAGTATGGAAATTCAGGCTTTGATTATTTTAGTATCAAGTATTCAAAACTGGATTAAGAATTTTATATATAAAATTGCATTAGGAAAATGAAATTATTTTCCCATTTTAAAGTATCTGTCTGATAATTTTAAAAGACAGAAGGTTCACTTTACAACTTAAGCCCCATGATTTTTTTTTTTTTGGAAGAATCTTATATTAGGTACAGGGTTTAGGTAAAAAAAACAAAAACAAAAAAACCAGGAAGTGATATACAAAAACTAAAAATCTTTGATTTAAAGGAATTATAGGTTCCTAATTTGAAGTACTTCTTATAACTCTGTTTTTAATAGAATTAGCTCCAAAATACTTGAACTGGTTTTCACCTCATGAATTATTGGACAACCCAATAGGTTGTACTAAATTATATTGAGTCTTCTTACTTGCAGATTTGAGCAGAATTATCTAGAAATTTCTATCAGTGATTTGGAACCAGATGAGCAGAGATCTCTTTAGAGCTCTCCTGAGGAGGCCTATTCCATAATGTTCAAGAGAAGACATTGCCAGGGACCAGACGACTAGTTGGAACACCTGGGGTGTGAGATAAAATGATTAAATGGCTATTGGGAGAGACTTGGTGTTATTTAATATTGACATATAGCTTTGGCCTTTGATTTCATAGTGTTTCTATTTGATAAGTTTTCTAGGTCGCCTTGGGGAATCTCCCCTCTGAAAATTAGTCCATTGTGAGCCCTCCAAGCAGCTTGATCCATAGTCTGACTTAGTTTACCTATAGAGACTATTTAACAAGGTTTGTATAGCATCATTATTGTTTTTAGACTCCGTATTGGTTATTCTTGGCTATGTGAGAGGATCCTGAAGGGCACACATAAAGTTCCTATTTTTGATTCCAGTAGACTGTATAGAAGAGTGGAGCTGCTTCTTCAGGCCAGGTGTGAATCAAGGCTAAGGGGACTTGCACTTTGAGAAGACCAAGAGTTGTCTTCTTGGCTTCAAAACCAGAGGAGCTGGTGGCTTAGTGGACGCACAGTGGAGAATGTGAATCCCTTCCATTGGTCTTCCTTTTCAGCTGGGAATCAAATGAAGGCTGCTTCAAGTGACTTCTAAGAGGAGATAATTCGGAAATGCACACATAAACATGCATTCTCCCTCTCTCTCTTTCTCTCTCTCTCTCTCCCCCCATCTCCTAACTGGGAAAACCTAAGCCTGTTTTTTCTTTCCTGATCTTATGCAAAAATAAGATAGGTGCTATTAATAATAACAACAATAATCACTAACATTTATATGGTGCTCATAATATGCCAGGCATTATGGTAATTATGGTAAGTGCTGCTTTATAATTGATCTTACAGAAGAGAAAACTGAGGCAAACAGAGGTTGTGACTTGTCCAAGATTACACAGCCCATATGCATCAGAGGCTGGATTTGAACTCAGGTCTTCCTATCTATAGGCCTGACCACTTTGCCACCAAGCTCCCCAAATAGACTGAGAATGGCTAAGTCCAGGGTCTGGAAGGGTTGAGTCCCAGTTGTTTGGGGATGGCCAATCATAGAAGAAACTTAGAAAATGAAAGGGATGAGCACCGACAAAAGGATGATTTTACCAGCAAACATAATCTTGAGAGTTGTTTAGAGAATGCCAAGAGCCTAAGTAACAGTCCTATAAAATGCTTTTGTTCTAAAGTTTTAAGTATGAGCCACCCACTCAGTGAATTGAGAATCAGGCCCAGAGACAGGGGTCCTAGGTTCAAATCTGACCCCAGACACTTTCTAGCTATGTGACCCTGGGCAAGTCACTTAACCCTCATTGCCTAGCCCTTATGCTCTTCTGCCTTAGAACCAATACATAGTATTGATTCTAAGGTAGAAGGTAAAGGTTTAAAAAAAATAAAAGTATGAGTCACCCAGCAGATTCATAACAGTGGTTAGAAGTTAGGACATCCCATTCTGTTCATGTGACCATTTCACATTCATGTTCATGATGTGTCTTTTACATTTAAAACCCATAAAATTAAAACTTTAAATAACTGTCTCAGAGAGCCAGACACAGAGACAGAGAACGCCCAGCCCTTTTCCTGGAGCATGAGACAGTCTGCAGTGAACTAGCCACAAAAGTAGGAAGACCCTAGGCAAATCCTCACCACAGGCTTAGGCTGTCCTCATTCCTATTAGTCTGACCAGCATAGTGCTATGTTCTTGGTCCTTGGATTCCAAGTACAAAGGACACCATCTCCAATTCTGCCTGTATACTTGGTTTGTACATAGCTATTTGCTCCATAGGCCTTCCATTAGGGCAAGCTCCCTGACAAGCAAGGTTTTTTGTTTGTTCTTTGTATCCCAGAGCTTAGTATATTACCTAGCACATGGCAGGAGTTTAATAAATGCTTGCTGGGGGGCAGCGAGGTGGCTCAGTGGATAGAGCACCCAGCCTAGAGTTGGGGAAAGCCTGGGTTCAAATATGGCCTCAGATACTTCCTAGCTGTGTGACTTTGGGCAAGTCCTTATTACTCCTCTGCCTTAGAATTTAATATCGATTCCAAGATAAGGGTTTTAAAAATCAAAATAAATTCTTACTACACTGCAGCTTGCATTGGTAAGGAGGGTTTCTTCACTGCAAGTTCCCTATACCAATTAAATCACAATTTTGATGCTTCAGTCTCACCCTGCCCCCAAAAGAAAAATCCTTGGGGACCCAATGGAAAGATGTGAGATGGATTCAAGCATTGGTTGAATGCCTGGGCCCAAAGACTTTCAAAATAACAGATGTGTCAGCTTTGTAGTATCTCTCGGAGTGCTCCAGGGTTCCATCTCCAGACCTTTTCAATTTAATACTTTTGTTAAGGATTTGATGAAGGCCTGGATGGCAATTATCAAATTTGCTGAAAACTGGAATCTATGTTCTGTTACCAAACCAGGGATGCAATGAGCATTTATTAAGCACTTACTATGTGCTAGGCTCTAAGCAAAGTGCCGTGGACATGAATATAAGTAAAAAAGACATTCTTGGCCCTCAAGAAGCTTATATTCTAATGGAAGAAGAGATTAAAAGATTAGTATATGGGGTATATGGGAAGAAGTATCCAAGGAGGCAGTGAAGTCTGAAAAGCTTTTTTTTTTTTTTTAGACCCTTAACTTCAGTGTATTGTCTCATAGGTGGAAGAGTGGTAAGGGTGGGCAATGGGGGTCAAGTGACTTGCCCAGGGTCACACAGCTGGGAAGTGGCTGAGGCCGGGTTTGAACCTAGGACCTCCTGTCTCTAGGCCTGACTCTCACTCCACTGAGCTACCCAGCTGCCCCCTTGTCTGAAAAGCTTTTAAAGCATAAGTGGTTGGAAAATGACTCAGAACTTATTAACTGAGATGGTTGGACCGATGAAAGAATCTAGAGATCAATGAGATCTAGAGTCAAAGGGCCCTTAGAGAACATTTAATCTCTGGCCCAACCAAACTACTCTTCTGATCCAATGCTGCTGACCAGATACTCTCCTGTGTAGAGACAGAGTTCTATTTACCTAAATTGTTACTATACCCTTGAGTATATCCTATCCATGATATTGTTTAGCACTTTTTGAATGTTAGATGGTTTAATTTCATTTCAGTTCCAAACTATCAGATCGGATCAGACCAAATCAGTCCTATCCCTCCTAGCTAGCTCTGTGTTATCTACAAATTTGACAAGCATGCATCCTATCCCTTCATCTAGGATCATTATGCACTGAGGCATTCTGAAATCATCTATTCCAATCCTCTTTTTAGAGGGAAGGTACGGGGTCCAGATAAGTTAAGTGACTTACCTGAGATCATGAAGGAAGTGGCAGGACCCAGGACCTCTTACCCCCAATCTGGTCCTCCTTCCTTTGCACAATGCTGCCACTAAGTTGCTGATAAAATCATTGAAGAGCACAGAGCAAATCCTGGGGACACAATCCTGAAAACCTCCCTCCAACATGACTTTAGCCTAGTAAGAACTCTTCTTCTGGGTCTTGTCATTCAACCAGTTTCAATTCCACCTAACAAGTCTAGACTGAGTTTCGACACTTTGCTCAAATTGTAGCATTTCCCTGATCTAGTTCCCAGTCCAATTACTCTGCCCAAAAAAAGGGAAATTAACTGTTCTTGCTGAAGTCATGTTGACTTCCCTTTTTAAATGTTCAGAAGCTAGCTCTTTCAAGATATCACAGAATTTTGCTAGGTAGTGATCATCAAAACTCTCTGGTACTGGCTAAAAAATAGAGTGGAATAGATTAGGCACACAATACACAATGATAAAAGAACACAGTAATCTAGAGTTTGACAAACCCGAAGATATAAGCTTTTAGTGCAAGAACTCACTATCTGACAAAAATAGCTAGGAAAATTGGAAAGCAGCTTTACAGAAGTTAGGCATAGACCAACATCACACACTATATACTAAGATAAAATCAAAATGGGTACATGATTTACACATAACAGGTAATATCATAAGCAAATTAAGGGAACATGGAAAAATTTACTTGTCAGATTTAGGAAGAGTTTATGTCCAAACAAGAGATAAAAGATCACAGGAAGTTAAAATGAATAATTTTGATTATATGAAATTAAGAAGCTTTTGCACAAACAAAACCAAAGCAGCCAAAATTAGAGGAAAACAGGAAGTTGGAAAAAATTATAGCAAGTTTCTCTAATAAAAAAGTCTCATTTCTTAAATATATAGGAAAACGAATCAAACTTATAAAAATGAGAGCCATTCTCCAATTGATAAATATTTGATCAAAGGATACAAAAAGGTAGTTTTTAGATTTTATCAAATCATAAGAAAAAAATGCTCTAAATAACTGTTGGATAAATGCAAACTGAAACAACTCTGAGGCACCACTTTTAAACTGATCAGTGACTAACATAACAGAAAAGGAAAATTACAAATGCTTGGAGGGGATAAGGAAAAATAGGTATACTAATGCACTGTTGGTCGAGCTGTGAACTAATCCAACCATTCTGGAGAATAATTTGGAACTATGCCCAAAGGGCTATAAAACTGTGTCTACCTTTTTTGATCCAGTAGTACCATTGCTAGGTCTGTATCCCAAAGAGATCAAAGAAAAATAATATATATATAAATATCTATAGCAGCTTTTTGTGGTGGCAAAGACTTGGAAATCGAGGGGATGCCCATCAATTGGGGAATGGCTGAATGAGTTATAGTATACAATTGTGATGGAATACTATTGTGCTATAAGAAATGACAAACAGGATAGTTTCAGAAAACCTGGGAAGACTTATATGAAATGATACAAAGTGAAGTGAGTACAACCAGAAGAACATTGTACATAGTAACAGCAATATTATAACAATGATCAACTAAAAGGATTTAGTTTTTCTAATCAATACAATGATCCAAGACAGTTCCAAAGGACTCAGGATGAAAAATGCTATCTATCTCCACAGGGAGAACTGAACTCTTTCTTGAGTGCAGATTGAAGTGTAGATTTTTTTTTCACTTTATTTTTCTTGTCTTTTTTTGGTAATATGGCTAATATGGAAATATGCTTTACATGACATCATGTGTAATGAATATCATATTGCTTGCTTTCTCAGTGAGTGGAGGAGGGGCTCAAGGGAGAGAATTTAGAATTCAAAATTTTAAATGAATGTTAGAGTTTTGCTAGGAATGGAAGTCGTTATTGGATTACAGTTTGCAGAATCCACCCTCTTCTTTTTTGGGAAGTCAGGATATTTGTCATTCTTCGGTGTTGCAGCACCTCTCCTGGTCTTCCTAATATGCCAATGATCAATAGTGGCTCAGCAATCACATCTTCCCCTTCTTTCAGTATCCTTGGAGAGTTCATCTAGGCCTGGAGGGCAGATAGATGCTGTCTCATTTATCTTGAGTCTCCATTCCCTGCTAATCAATTTTGTCCTGTCCTTTCCAATCCCAAAATCATTTTCCTTGGAAGAGAAATAAGAAGCAGAATATAAAAGTTGAGTACTTCAGAACCTATCATCATCATCATCTATTACTACTATCCTTTCCCCTCTGTACAGCAGTCCTACAGCTTCCTTGACAATTCTTCCAACATTAATAAAAAATAAAGTTCTTTTTGTTTTTGAATATTCATCAAGCTAGCTTGCTTGAGTCTCTAATTCTTAAGTCTTCTTGCAGAACCAAGCTGTTCTCACCTTACTTTTCCATCTTTTATTTTTCCTTTAAAATTTTTTTCTATTGATATCTTATTTTAACTTTGACTAAATATCCCCCTGTATCCCTCTTCTGCCCCTCCCAGAGAGCCATCCCTTACAACAAAGAATTTTCCATGAAAAAGAGAAGAAAAAAAATCAGCAAAATCAACAATCAACTGCTCTGACAGTATATGCAACATTTCAAACCAGTATTTCCCTATTCCCCAACCCCCTAAAGGTACATTTTCTCAGCTCCCCAGCACCCAAACATGACCATTTGTTTTTATTATTTACATTCATTTTCATCGTCATAGTTATAGTTTATACTGGGTTTTTTTCCTGGTCCTACTTCCTTCACTTTGCATCAGATCACTTAAACCTTCCTATGCTTCTCTGAATCCCCTATCTTGGTCTTTTCATCATGACACAGTAATATACCATTATTTTCATGCATAATTTATTTAGCCATTCCTCATATATAGGAGTTTTCTTTCTGTCTTGACCTCCCTTGGGGTATAAGTGTAATAGTGGAATCCCTAGGTCAAAGAATATAGACATATTCAGTCACTTTTTTTTCCCAGTATAATTTTTAATTGCTTTCCAGAATAATTGGAACAATTCATCACTCCACCCAGTACATTGTGTTTTATCTTACGGTCCATTCGATACCATTTCTTTTGTCATCTTTGCCAATTTGGGTGCATGTGACATAAAACCTCAGAAATATTTAGATTTGCATTCTTATTCATGACTTGGAACAATCTCTAATATGGTTGTTAATCATTTAAAATTCTTCTCTGAGGAACCATTTATTGATATTCCTTGACCACTTCTGTTGGGGCCACACATTTTTTAAAAATCTCAAAGAGTTAAGTTCCCTCTATAGCTCCCTTAGTCCTTTTAGGCAGCTCCTATTTTCTTCCTAATAAGAACTATTACCATAATGTCTTCAGAATTATATTCTCAAAAGCTTTCCATCATTTGGGAGCCAACTTCCCCAGAAAAATATTATGATCACTGAATCCTATCCATCCCTTAGCTGATCTATGACTATCTTGGGGTCCCCTACTCAATAAGCTCCTATAGATTCCCAATTACCTCTAGGACGGAATACAAACCTCCTCTGTTGGGCAATTAAAGTCCTTCACAAGTTGGCTCCAGCCTCCCTTACACATTCTTCAGCCCAGCCAAACTGGTCTTCTCACTGCTCTTACTTAATATTCTACTTCTCCTCTCTGAACACTTTGCATGCCTTACAAACTCTTTTCCCTTGGGCTTAAATCCAAGATCCAGTAACATGGTGACTTTCCTGATGCTCCCAGCTGCTAATGCTGCTCCAAAAATTACCTTGTCCTCATCTTGTAAAATAATACATTCTTAGCTAAAAGAAGTAGCTGAAGATTCCTCCAGTCGACTGAACTGGGTCACTGACCATGAAACTGGGCACGAAAACCATGGTTCTATAAAGATGTACAGATGCCCTGGCACAGGGCTGAAGAATTAGCAATTTGGATGGATGAAGCAATCCCTTAATGGTTCTCATGACCAGGGGCAGTGTCAAAGAGGATTGTAGACTAAGCCAGGAAGAAACACCCACTGAGGATAATAAGGATGAGGAGAAATGTCTTCCAGATCTTTCTACTTCACAACAGGAAGGGATACTTATAAGAGGGATTTCATGATATCAGATAGTATTAGGACTATATGACTTCTATAGTCCCTTCTAAATCTAAAATTACATTAATATTATAAAACTAAGCTTGATTCTTAGATGCTGAGTCTTCACAGACTGGTGCTGAGGCTAACATCATTATCTGTGAAGAAAATAATTAGAGGGGGAGAAATGGGCTCAGTTAAGCCTAAGTATGGGAAACAAGGCATCCCTAACAACCTTCTGGGTATCGCAAAAGAAAAGAGTCGCAGTCAGACATCTCTACTTGGGATTTATTATCTTATTCTTTAAAAAAAAAGAAAGAAAGAAAGAAAGAAAGAAAGAAAGAAAGAAAGAAAGAAA
>NC_058133.1:51196-52814 GCF_016433145.1 Gracilinanus agilis
CTTGCCCATTTATCAATTGGGGAATGGCTTGATTTTTTATACAATTGATTTAACTCCTTGTATATTTGAGTAATTAGACCCCTGTCAGAGTTTTTTGTTATAAAGATTTTTTTCCCAATTTGTTGTTTCCCTTCTGATTTTGGCTACATTGTTTTTGTTTGTACAAAAGCTTTTTAGCTTAATATAATCAAAACCATTTAATTTACATTTTGTAATTTTCTCTAACTCTTGCTTGGTTTTAAAATCTTTCCTTTCCCAGAGATCTGACAGGTATACTATTTTGTGTTCACTTAACTTATTTATAGTTTCCCTCTTTATACTCAAGTCATTCAACCATTCTGAATTTATCTTGGTGTAGGGTGTAAGATGTTGATCTAAACATAATCTCTCCCATATTGTTTTCCAAATTTCCCAGCAGTTTTTGTCAAATAGTGGATTCATGTCCCAAAAGTTGGGCTCTTTGAGTTTATCATACACTGTCTTGCTGATGTCATTAACCCCAAGTCTATTCCACTGATCCTCCCTTCTATCTCTTAGCCACTACCATATTGTTTTAATGACTGCTGCTTTATAGTATAGTTTAATATCTGGTACTGCTAGGCCCCCTTCCTTCATATTTTTTTTTCATTATTTCCCTTGATATTCTTGATCTTTTGTTATTCCAAATGAAATTTGTTATAGTTTTTCCTAATTCAGTAAAGAAGTTTTTTTGTAATTTCATAGGTATGGCACTAAATAGTTATATTAATTTGGGTAGGATGGTCATTTTTATTATGTTAGCTTGTCCTACCCATGAACAATTAATGGCTTTCCAATTGTTGAGATCGAGTTTTATTTGTTTGGAAAGTGTTTTGTAGTTGTTTTTGTATAATTGCTGTGTTTGTTTTGGTAGATAGATTCCCAAGTATTTTATATTGTCTAGGGTGATTTTAAATGGTGTTTCTCTTTCTACCTCTTGCTGTTGTGATGTGTTGGAAATATATAGAAATGCTGATGATTTATGTGCATTTATTTTGTATGCTGCAACTTTGCTAAAGTTGTTGATTATTTCTACCAGCTTCTTAGTTGATTCTCTAGGATTTTTTAAGTAGACCATCATATCATCTGCAAAGAGTGATAGCTTAGTCTCCTCTTTTCCTATTTTGATACCTTCGATTTCTTTTTCTTCTCTAATTGCTAATGCTAGTGTTTCAAATACTATGTTGAATAATAGAGGTGATAATGGGCATCCTTGTTTCACTCCTGATCTTATTGGGAAGGCTTCTAATTTATCCCCATTGCATATAATGCTTGTTGATGGTTTTAGGTATATACTGTTTATTATTTTTAGGAAAGGTCCTTCTATTCCTATACTTTTCAGTGTTTTCAATAGGAATGGATGCTGTATTTTGTCAAAGGCTTTTTCAGCATCTATTGAGATAATCATGTGGTTTTTGTTTGTTAGACTGTTGATATGGTCAATTATGTGGATGGTTTTCCTAATGTTGAACCATCCTTGCATTCCTGGTATAAATCCCACCTGATCATGGTGGATGATCTTCTTAATTACTTGCTGGAGTCTCTTTGCTAATATTCTATTTAAGATTTTTGCATCTATGTTCATTAGGGAGATTGGTCT
>NC_058133.1:52835-54936 GCF_016433145.1 Gracilinanus agilis
GGAATCAGTACCATATTTGTGTCATAAAAGGAATTTGGTAGGACTCCTTCTTTGCTTATCATATCAAATAATTTGTATAGTATTGGGATTAGTTGCTCTTTGAATGTCTGATAGAGTTCACTTGTGAATCCATCAGGTCTTGGTGATTTTTTAGGGAGTTCTTTGATGGCTTGTTCAATTTCTTTTTTCTGATATGGGATTATTTAGGTATTCTATTTCTTCGGCTGTTAATCTAGCAATTTATATTTTTGTAAATATTCATCCATATCCCCTAAATTGTTATATTTGTTGCCATATGATTGGGTGAAATAGTTTTTAATGATTGCCTTAATTTCCCCTTCATTAGAGGTGAAGTCTCCCTTTTCATCTTTAATACTGTCAATTTGGTTTTCTTCTTTCCTTTTTTTTATTAGATTGACCAATACTTTGTCTATTTTATCTGTTTTTTCAAAATACCAGCTTCTAATCTTCTATTAATTCAATAGTTTTTTTACTTTTGATTTTATTAATTTCTCCCTTAATTTTTAGTATTTCTAATTTAGTTTTCATCGGCGGGGTTTTAATTTGCTTGCTTTCTAATTTTTTGAGTTTCACGCCCAATTCATTAATATCTGCCCTCCTTAATCTGTTAATATATGCACTCAAGGATATAAATTTCCCCCTTAGTACTGCGTTGGCTGCATCCCACAGAGTTTGGTAGGATGTCTCATTATTGTCATTCTCTTCAATGAAATTGTTGATTGTTTCTATGATTTCTTCTTTGACAAATTGGTTTTGGAGAATCATATTGTTTAATTTCCAATTGGTTTTTGATTTTCCTGTCCAGGTGCCCTTACTAATTATTATTTTTATTACATTATGATCTGAGAAGGTTACATTTATTATATCTGCTCTTTTGCATTTGTTTGCAATGATTCTGTGCCCTATTACATGGTCAGTCTTTGTGAATGTACCATGTGCAGCTGAAAAGAAAGTGTATTCCTTTTTGTCCCTATTTATTTTCTCCACATATCAATTGAATCTAATTTTTCTAGGACTTCATTCACCTCTCTTACCTCTTTCTAATTTATTTTTTGGTTTGATTTATCTAGATCTGAAAGAGGAATATTTAGATCTCCCACTATTATGGTTTTACTATCTATTTCCTTCTTGAGCTCTGCCAGTTTCTCCTTTATGAATTTTGATGCTATGCCACTTGGTGCATAAATATTGAGCAGTGTTATTTCCTCATTGTTTATACTGCCTTTAATCAGGATGTAATGACCTTCCCTGTCTTTTTTAATCATATCTATTTTTAATTTGGCTTTGTCAGAGATCATAATAGCCATTCCTGCCTTCTTTTTCTCATTTGACGCCCAAAAGATTTTGCTCAAGCCCTTAACCTTAAACTTGTGTGTGTCTACCTGCCTCATGTGTTTCTTGTAGACAACATATGGTAGGATTTTGGTTTCTGATCCACTCTGCTATTTGCTTCCGTTTTATGAGTGAGTTCATCCCATTCACATTCAGAGTTACAATTATCAGTTGTTCATTCACTGACATTTTTGTCTCCTCCCCTGGTCCCACTCCTTCTTCTTCCACTATTTTCTTTTAAACCAGTTGTTTGCTTTGAGCCGGTATCCCTTATCCCATCCCTTAATTAACTTCCCTTTCTACCCCCTCCCTTGTTATTCCCCTCTTTTGTTTTTAAAAGCCTAATGAATTCCCTCCCCCTTCTTCTCTCCTGCCTTTTTTGACCTCCCCACTTCCCTGCTCCCTTTGGTTTATCCCTTCTGACTTTCTCAGTAGGGTTAAATAGAGTTTTTTGTTCCCAATGCATAATATAGCTACTCCCCTCTCTGGGTTGATTACACTGAGAGTAAGGTTTAAATATTACCTCTTAATGCTCTCTTCCTCTTCTTCTTATAATAGTATTTGTCCCCTCCCCTTCCCATGCCCTCTTTGTGTTTAATAGAATATCCTATTTTTCTTATTCACTCAAATTTCTCTTTGTGTCCTCTACTATTCCCCCCCTCTTTCCCACCCCCCATGTCATCTTAGACCATTTAGTATTTTGTCCTCTCCCTATGAATTATTCTTCTTATTGCTATAATAGTGAATA
>NC_058133.1:54973-67217 GCF_016433145.1 Gracilinanus agilis
TATAATAGTGAATAGAGTTCACTACAGAGAATTATACATAGCATTTCTCCACATAGGAATACAGATAATTAGATCTTATTTAAGCCCTTAAAGAGTCAAATTTAAAAAATTATGAGTTTTCTTTCTTTCCCCTCTGTTTCTTATTTACCCTTTCATGTTTCTCTTGATTTTTGTGGTTGGATATCAAACTTTCCATTTAGTCCTGGTCTCTTTTGTGCAAATACTTGGAAATCTTCAATTTTGTTGAATGCCCATACTTTCCCCTGGAAGTATATAGTCAGTTTCGATGGGTAGTTGTTCTGTGGCTGAAGGCCCAGCTCTCTTGCTTTTCTGAATATCGTATTCCAAGCCTTGAGGTCTTTTAGCATGGAAGCTGCCAGATCCTGTGTGATCCTGATTGGTGCTCCTTGATATTTGAATTGTTTCTTTCTGGCTTCTTGTAAGTTTTTTTCTTTTACTTGAAAGCTCTTGAATTTGGCTATTATGTTGAATTTTCTATGTCCAGTGTAGAGGGTGATCTATGGATCCTTTCAATGTCTATATTGCCCTCTTGTTGTAGAACTTCAGGGCAATTTTGCTGAATAATTTCTTTAAGTATGGAGTCCAAGTTTCTATTAATTTCTGCTTTTTCTGGAAGACCAATTATTCTCATATTATCTCTTCTAGACCGGTTTTCTTGGTCTGTCACTTTCTCATTGAGATGTTTCATGTTTCCTTCTATTTTTTTTAAATCCTTGTACTTCGGTGTATTGTCTCATAGGTGGAAGATTGGTAATGGTGGGCAATGGGGGTCAAGTGACTTGCCCAGGGTCACACAGCTGGGAAGTGCTGAGGCCGGGTTTGAACCTAGGACCTCCTGTCTCTAGGCCTGACTCTCACTCCACTGAGCTACCCAGCTGCCCCCTGTTTCCTTCTATTTTATCAGTCTTTTGACTTTGTTTTATTTGTTCTTGTTGTCTTGAGAGATCATTGGCTTCTAATTGTTCAATTCTAGCCTTTAGGGACTGGTTTTCCTTTTCAATCTGGTCATTTCTGGTGTTCAATTTGCTTATCAGTTCATTTTATTTCTGAGCCTCACTTTCCAATTGCAAAATTCTGCCTTTTAAACTGTTATTTTCTTGCCTGATCTCTTCCATCTTCTTCAAAATCTCAGTTTTGAATTCTTCCATAGCTTGTGACCAGTTTTCATTGTTTTGGGAAGGTTTGGATACTTGTTTGTCCTCCTCTGTTGTCTGGATTTTCTCTGTGTAAAAATTGTCAAGTGTTCCAGAGTTTTTCTTGATAATCTTTTTCTTCTGGGGTTCTCAGCTTGCCATTGTTAGCCCTGCCCCTTCTCAGCTTTGTCTTCACACTCAGGGTCTGTCTGTGCTGTCTGGGCTCCGGAGGGCTCAGATCTCCTTGTTCTCAGGGTCAAGCCTCCTGATCGTCCCTGGTCTGCCCCTCTGCCTGAGGCTCCTTCAGCAGTCTCAGGGCGCTGCTTCCACAGCCTTGTTCCTGTCTGCACAGGGTCCCCACTCACTGTCCAAGCCTGCACTCGAGATCTTTGTCTGCGCCTAGGACACTGCCTTCACCCGCACAGATGCTCAGGGAAGTCCATGCGCATTCTTTAGCCTCTTGGGGTCCTAGTTCTTGCTGCTCTCAGGAACAAGCCCTGGAGCTGCCAGTGACTTACTGGGTGCCCCAATCCTACTTTCACTCTTGTGAGTTGGCCTCGGTGCTATACGTGGTGTGGGGGTGGGTGAGGGTCTTCTTCCTCTCGCATTTTAGTGAGAGCTGTTTCACCCCTTTATAGCGTGGAAATGTCCCAATTCCATGTACCTTCAATGCTGCACCCTCTTGTGGGGTCCCTTCGTTCGTCTGGATTCGTTTTTATGTCCCCTTGAGGAGTCCTGTATGCTTTGGTTAGGAGAGATCGAGCAGCTGCTCCTTACTCTGCCGCCATCTTTGCTGGAGACTTTTTGCTAATATTCTGTTTAAGATTTTTGCATCTATTTTCATTGGCGAGATTGGTCTGTAGTTTTCTTTCTCAGTTTTTGGTCTACCTGGCTTTGGGATCAGTACCATATTTGTGTCATAAAAGGAGTCTGGTAGAACTCCTTATTTGCTTATTGTGTCAAATATTTTTTATAGTATTGGAATTAGTTGTTCTTTGACAGTTTGATAGAATTCACTTGTGAATCCTTCTGGTCCTGGGGATTTTTTCTTAGGGAGTTCTTTGATGGTTTGTTCAATTTCTTTTTCTGATATGGGATTACTTAGGTATTCTATTTCTTCTGCTGTTAATCTAGGCAATTTGTATTTTTGTAAATATTCATCCATATCTCCTATGTTGCTATATTTATTGCCATATAATTGAGTAAAATAGTTTTTAATGATTGCCTTGATTTCCTCTTCATTAGAGGTAAGGCCTCCCTTTTCATCTTTGATACTGATGATTTGGTTTGTTTTAATTAAGTCCCCTTGTCCCCTCCATTGGTTTACTACCCTTTCCACCCCCTCTTTTCCCCTATTATTATTTTTAAGGCCTAATGAATTCCCTCCCTCTTTTCTTCCCCTCCCTTTAAGAACTTCCCAGCTCAGTGGCCCCCTTGGTTTGTCCCTTCTGACTTTATCTGTATGGTTAGATAGAATTTGATATCCCAGTGGATCTAGCTACTCTTCCCTCTTAGGATTAATTCAGCTGAGAGTAAGGTTTAAGTATTTCCTATTAAAGCTCTCTTCCTCTCCTTCTTATAATAGTATTATACCCTCCCCTTCCCATGCCCTCTTTGTATGGTATAGATTATCCTATTTTTCTTATTCTTTCAAGTTACTCTTGGTGCCATCTTCTATCCCCCCCTTACTTTCCCCCTCCCCAAATCATGTTACACCATTTAGTACTCCAACCCCTTCATATGACTAATTCTTCTAATTACTATAATAGTGAGTACAAATTTTTAGAATTACACACAATATTTCTCCACATAGGAATACAAATAATTTGAAGTTATTGAAGCCCTTGAAGTAGGCAATTTAAAGATAAGAGTTTGTCCTCCTCTGTTTTCTGAGTTTTTTCTGTGCAGAAGTTATTAAGTGTTAGGGCTGTTTTTTTTTTTGTTTGTTTTTGTTTTTTTTTTTTTTTTTGGTCTTTTTGGTGGTTATTTCTTTGGACTTGCTTGGCATCATTATGCTTTCTCAGCCAGAAGTCCGAGTAAGGCAGGCAGACTCTCTTTGTTTGGAGCTAAGGAACAGTTTTTGCCTCATGCTACTTTGCGAGTCTTCTGGCTTCCATTGTCTGTTAGGCCTCTGCTGTCCACGGCCCCTCTCAGCCTCACTCCCGTGCCCAAGGTCTGCCTTCCCCAGCCTCCTGGAGTCTCTGGTCTAGCTTTTTTCAGGTTCAAGCCCCTATGGTCCTAGTTGGCTGCCCAGAGCCCAGAAATTTGCCCATGCTTGCTCCTCCATCTGAGGTTTTCCTCTGAGTCTCAGCTTGCTGAGCGACTTCCACTATCTGCTGCCTCTCTCAGCCTTACTCCCGCACCCAAGGTCTGTGCTCTCCGGCCTCCTGGGGTTTCAAGTCTTGGTGCTTTCAGGGGCAAGCTCCTTGTAGTCCCAGTTAGCTGCCAAGGAGCTAGATTTTGTGCCCCCACTCACTCTAACTCTGGTGCACAGCCTCTGACTCTGGTACTGTGGGTGGAGTAGCGGAAGGTTGATCAGCTCGCATTTTGATGGGAGCTATTTCTCCCCCTTATAGTGTGGAAGTGCCCAAATCCCATGTACCTTTGATACTGTGCCCTATTGTGGGGTCCCTTCTTTCATCTGGATTTGTTTTTTTGTCCTTTGGAGGTATGCTATATATGGGTTGGTGAGGAGAGTAAAGAGCCCTGCTTCCACTCTGCAGCCATTTTAACCCATAAGTTCCTAAAAAATTATATTTAAATAAAAGAAAAAAAAGAAAAAACATACCTATGCTCACTGACCTAGTAAGTATCAGAAGCAGGATGTGGACCCAAGGCTTTCTGACTCCAGATCTAGCATTTTACCCACTATGCTGCCCTGTCTCTATTATTAGATAGTTTGAAATGATTTGTCATTAACACATGAAAGTGCCCATGGAATCAGTGCCAGATTCTGCTCATATGTGTCTAATGATCTAGAAAATGCTGATCTTTTTGTAGGTGGGTAAAAATTCCACCCTTAAAATGTATGATTGATTACACTATTAATTTACTCAGCAAACCTAATCCTAAACTTTCTTTGATAGGTTTTGCAAAAGGGAACTTCAGAAAGCCCCTGTCTGAATGATCCTAAATTTTGAATTAGTGAAGTCCAAATTAATGAGGTACATGGTTGAGCTGAATGAAAGGGACCCAGAAGTGAATGGTTTATTGTTCTGGGAAAGCTGAAGTTTAGAATGAATGTTCCGAGGAATAGCAATGAAGAGGGGGAGGAGCTTGAAGTGACTGGTCCCTTCAGTGTTAATTTAATTCCATTTAGCAAATATTAAGTGCCAGCTATGCCCAAGGCACTGTGCTAGAGCATGTAGGCAAAGGAAAGGGATCAACTTAACACTGAAGCTGTTGAACTTGATGTCTTTGTGAGAAGGTCAGTCTGATCATTTCAGGCTTCTTTTCCTATAACATCTTTTTTGTCTTGTCTGAGTTACCTGACTAGGTGCCTCTATTTCATTCAGCTCTTGTAAATGGAGCCATGGGGCCTTGTGCCTTCTGAATTTAAAATGAGGAAACTACCCTTCCATGCCTCTTCTCTAACTATACAAGGTCAGACTCTAGAGAAGAGCATTAATGTAGGTCAACCAAAAAGCTTTTAAGGAACTCCCTTGTATGTGGCAGGGACTATGCTAAGTGCTGGGCATATAAATCCAAGGAATGAAACAATTCCTATTCACAAGAAGCTTACATTCTAATGGGAAAGAAAACAAGGTCATATGTATCAACAAAATATGTATAAAGACAATAAATGTATACAAATACCAAATGTGAAATATAAGACACTATTAGAGAGAGAAAGAGAGGAAGTAAGATAGATACACAGAGAGGGAGATACAGACAGATGGATAGATGTGGAGAGAGAAAGAGGGAGAGATAGAGACAGAGAAAGAGATAGATAGATAGATACAGACAGACAGAGAAAGAGAGAGAGATACAGACTGACACACAGAGAGACACACAGAGACAGAGACAGAGAGAGATGGAGACAGAGAGACAGAGAGTTGTAGTTCAGTTCCATCTTAAAGGAAGCCTGGCATATTATGGGGGTAGAGATGAGGTGGAGGCATGGGGATGGCCAATGCAAAGGCATATAGAAGAGAAATGAAAGGTTCTGTGAACAATAGAGAAGGATACTTTGGCGAATTGCAGTTTGAAAAGTGGGATGATATATAGTGACACCAGAATGATTATTTGGGGCAAGAGGCTTTCCTATAATTGTGTCTTCTTTTCTTGTACTGTCTCATGGAACAAGAACAAATAAATAAGGGCTTTAGTTCAAATATAGCAGCAATCTTTCTTTAGTCCCCAGGATCTTCACAGAAGAAAGTTAGCTGCTCTGCAAGTGCCATGTGCCTCCTGGACTTTTAACCTACATAGGGGTTCTTGAGAATTAGACAGAGTTGGAGAACTTTATTTTTGTATAATTCTCCATGATACCAGCCCACTAGACAGAGTAACAAGATGGGTTTTTGGGGGGATTTGTAATGTCCTAAGTGATATTATTAGAAGGTGAATTGAAGTCAGGTCTTGGTGATAAGATTCTGTTGGACCTCTTTCTTTTCTATGACACTGAATTTTAGGCAAAGATCAAGAAGCTACTTTATAGTTCACACTAGATTCAAATATCCTATCCTAATCAGGGACAGCCTGGGGCTTCAAAATAGGGCTTACTTTGAAGGATCAGCCTACTAAGGGGGTTGAAACCTCAAGTCCCTTCATCAAGAAAATGACATTAAACCAGTAGCCAATACCTTGGATCCAGCCATGCAGAACAGAAAGCAATAAAGCTTTGAGCTACTGAGCCCAGCAGGTTCTTCATGGGATGAGGTAAAGGAGCCAGGCATATAGAATAAAAAGGGACAATGAGCCAAACAGGCTTTTATGGTGTCCAGCTGGGTCCTAAGTTGTATAATTATTACCTAGCATTTGGATGCCAGCTATGTTTGTCCTAGAGCAGTATAGAGTGGGCCCTATTAAAATATTTGGTCTTCTTGGTCTTGGCATTTGATATACTTATATAGGAAACTAAATTCATTTAACTTGGAACCTGTCAGAACCAGGACACAGGGTGGTTGTACTTTGATTCCATTACAAGGGCAATAATGACTCGTAACTGCTATCCTTTCCCTTGGAAGCCTCTCTTTCCCTACTGTCATTTAAAAGAAAATTTCTTTTGCTTTTGAGGACATGTGTCCTTTTGATGAGAAATTCCAACATCAAATCCAGTATAAAGCTAGAGAGACCCGAGCCTGTCTGAAATGCCAGAGGACTAACCAAGGGCATAAGTATTTAGCACACAGAGACGTAGGTCACTAGAGTTGGAGATCAGCTAATAGGAGGCTTACCTATTAAGTTCATCAATGAGTTTCAACACAAGGCTGCAAAGGAGGTTTATTGTTTTTAGTTGTTCTGATGCCGACATGTTCTGAGTATGTGTCGATTCTGTTCTACCTCAGCCATATGGCTAGGGGTCAGTGAAATATAGCAAGTTCAAGGCGTATAGGTGAGAATCGAACTTTTGATTGGTTAAATACAGAATCCCTACATCCTTTGATCACGAAGAGGAAGGTGGAGCTGAGGAATAGAAGGCCACTGACCCTTTGAAAACCAAAGAGAAATAATCAGTCCTGTCCAGTGAGACACAAACTTAACTTCCAGAAGGAGCAAATTTGACACAAATTTTTTTTTTTTAACAGAATCGAGTGGCTATCCACACCACCTAGTGGTTGCATTTACTCTCTGTAAAGAACCAGGGAGTTTTTTCAATAGAAGCAGGGAGTTTTAATGAAACAGATCAATCTGGCAAAATTTGATTTATATATTTCCTTTTAAAAATTACTGTAATACGCCTTCAGTCCTTAAGAAAACAGAGCCTTTCCCCAATCTTTTAAACTGGTACTAAGCTGGTTTACAGCTGCCTTTCACTGTCTAGACTCTGGACTTAACCATCATTACACCCAATAAGGATTTTTATCTATTGATGAGTTCAAATTCAATTCCAAGGAGTAAATTCCTACCTATGAAACTGAATTAATTCCTCCATGCGTTTCCTCTCCCTAAATGTAGTATAAACAGCTGTCTAACAGCTGGGAGGAAGTTCTAAAAATCAAATGACTCACATATATCTTGACAGAATACACACAACATAGCTAGCTTAGTTTCTCTTTAAGTAAACACTGAGAAAAATGCCTGGCACTTCCTTTGCTTAGTAACCCTCTGGCCCATTGCCTTGATGTTCCTCCTTGGAACCTGAAAATCATTTATCTCCTTACAGAACAGTGCGAAAGAAAATGGAATGAGCCCTCACATGTTTATGTGGGACTCTTCTTGCCAGAGAATAACTTCTGCCATCTCTGTTCAGTTTCACTAAAAAAAATACAACAGAAATGTGGGGATATTTAAACAGACAGTCCCTTCTTTTTATGGAAATAGAGCAAGTGCCCTGAATGAGTCTATGTAGTGACTTACAATTCTGGATTGGCAGTGGTGGCATGTTCATTTATGGCTATCAGGAAAACACATACACAATACATATAGGAAATTACTAGTGCCATTTAAGGATTACACGGATTTGTTGTAATAAATAAAAATATTACCACTATATACTATCTTCTTTTTTTGTTTTTACAATTATTTAGCAAACACACTCCATTTCTTCCTCATAACCATAACTGTTGTCTTCATCACTATCTCTATCATCTCAAACCTCTTTATTTTTTCCCAGTTCCTAGTTTCACAAAGAACTATATTGCTCAGAGAACTCTCTAGTTATACCATATTTTCCCCTGTCTTCTATGAACTTATAGTCTAATATTAACAGAACTGACCCAAACAATTACGGCTACAGAAATATTTTTTTATGATACGTAAATCTTGAATAAGCATATTTTTAAACATGGCAGATGAAGACCAAACATAAATATCAAATGACAGTGAACAAAGGAAATGGGTAAGGCACTAGAGAGCAAATCATACAAGGATCAGCTGAAGGAACTGGGCATATTTAGACTTCTTTGATGTTTTCAAGGGTTCATTTTTAAGTAGTTTCCATTTTCTTCTATGAAGACAAATGGTTATTACTAGAAGTGGAGAACAGAATATTTAAGGGGGCCTGATAGCTGCCATCTCATGTATCCAAAGGAATAAGAATTAATTCCACAGGGCAGAGCTAGGAATAGGATTTATGAGCTGAGGCAACCAAGTGAAGTGAATAGAGTACTAGATGAGGAATCAGAAAGATCTAAGTTCGAATTCTTCCTTAGACACCAGCTTTGTGACCCTGGATAAATCACTTAATATTTTATTTTCTTCATCATTAAATGAGGGGAGTTGTTTATAAAATCTTTCTAGATGCATGATCTTGTGAAAAATCTATAAAGGTATGGATTTAGGAAAAACTTTTCAAATAATTAGAACTGTTCAAAAGTAAAATGGGCTTCTTCATGCGCCCCTGGGTTCCCTACCTCCTCCTTTCCTGAAGGTCTTCAAACAGAAATTGCTAGATGTTTCATTTGTTGGGAATATTATAGAATGGATTCCTGCTCTAAGTAACAATGATATCCAACTCAAATAGAAATTGATCCCTATGGCCACATATTGACTTATATAGCCACAAATTAACATTATCCATGTTGTGCTATATTTTTATTTTTTCACTAAACGTTTCTGAATTACATTTTAATCTGATTCAGTAACACTAGGAAGTTTTGCGAGGAGTTTGGCACATTTGGTTAAGATGACCACTCCTACCCCTTTTAATTAGTTAGATTCTTTCCTTTTGTGAGAATAGCTATGTGAAAATCAAATCAGACTCTAAAGAATAGGGAGGGGAAATGATCAATTTTTCTTTGATCAGTCCTGGTAGATAGGGAAATGGCAGACAAAAATCATGGACAGACTTGCATAGTGTCATAAAAACTGAATATGGGGGATGGAATTAGAGAATATGAGCTTTTTTTTTCAACTTTATATTTTTTCCTTAGCTATGGATAGGTTTTGCTACATGTTCTCTGTAGTAAATGACAGAGAATCAGAGAAATACAAGAATGGACAGCTCTGAAACATCAGGTATCTTAAACGAAGGCAACATGATACCGTGGAATTAGTAGTGAACTTGAAGTCATAAGGATAGCCGAATCATGGATCTAGTAGTTGCTAGATTTATGACCTTGAATGTGTGTGTGTATCTCCACCAAAAAAATCCTCCCTCTAATGTATTAGTAAAACAAAGTTATGTTGTATTGATCATGCCTAAAAGGATATATTTCATTTGTACCTATAGTCTATATCTAACTGCCAAGAAACAGGAAAAATGCTTCATCAGTCTTCTAAAATTTTGATTGGTCAATACATTGATTATAGTTTTCAAGTCTTTCAAATTAGCTTTCATTTATAAAGCTGCTGTTATTGTGTAAATTATTCTTCTGGTTCTACATATTTTATTCTGTATCAGTTTATAGAAGATTTCCCAGTCTCCTTTGAATTCATCTATTTTCCAGTTTCTTATAGCATAGTAATATTCTATTTTGTTAATAAATGTTAATTTGACTCAAGGGCACCCAACTTGCTTCCAATTCTTTGTTATAGCAAAAAGTTCTACTATAAAACATTTTCATACATGAGACTTTTCTTTCTGATTTTAGTTTCTTTCAGGTAGAAAACTAATGGTGACATTGATCAATCAAAGGGTGTGTATGTCTATAGATATACAATGTATTTTTTACATTTTTTGTACATTTGTACATTTTGTACATTTACTAGGTATGTAACCTTGAATATGTGTATGTATATATATATACATACACATATATACAATTCCAAATTACTTTCCAGAATTATGTACTTCATAACTGTACCAACCTAGCATTAATGTACCTGTCTTTCTAAAACTTATTCAACAGCTAACTATAATTTTCCTTTTTATGATCTTGTAAGTGTGATGGATTTGAAGTGGAAATTAAATTTGCATGTCTCATAGTATTAATAATTTGGGGCATTTTTTCCATGTGATTCTTGATAGCTAGCCTTTCATTTTTTGAAAACTAACTATGAATATCTTTTCATTTTTTCTCCTTTGGGAACATTAGACCTTTATCACAGAAGTTTGTTACAGAGATTTTCTCAGCCCTTTCCCTTCTAATTCTGACTTCCTTCACTTTGTGCAAGATCTTTTCAATTTACTGTTGTCAAAAGATCCATTTAACTTTTTTGATCCTTGCTTTCACATATTTAGTCAATAATTGTGTTCATTTATAGTTTTGAAAGTTATATCCTTTCTCTTTCTTCTAATTTGTTTACAATATGACATTTTCAACATTAGTTTATATATGTGTTTCAAATTTATTGTAACATGGTATAAGATGATGCTTTAAGCCTCTTGTATGCAATAGAGATTAAACAGAATCTTAAATGGAACTATGGGTTTTAAGAGATGCAACTGAAAAGGGAGAACCTTCATGGCAAAGGAATAGCTCTACAAAGTCACAGAGCTGGGAGATGGAATTTTGTGTACAAGGGTCAATAGGTACATGATTATGGTTGGAATATAGAGTACATGGGCAAAAGTAGCATGAAATGAGTTGGAAAATAAATTGAAATTATTGGAAAAGTCACAAAGCTATTCATTCTCTTTGATCCAATAGTTTCAATATAGGGCACATACTAAAAGTTGAAGATCAAAAATACCAAAAGAAATGCCCTTTAATACTCATAGCAATACTATTTGTGGCAGTATTTACAAAAAAGAAGCAAAGTTGGTGTCATTCAGTATTGGAGTAGCTGCGCAAATTGTGGCATGTGCAGGTATTTCTTTTATGTTGAAAGAAATGTGGACTATGAGAAATTCAGAGAATAATGGAAAGATGTGAAATATAGGAAGAAGTAAACAGAATAAATGTAGAAAAATATACAAAATGACTATAATAATGCAGATGATTAAAAACACTAAAAGACAACCAAACTATGATTAATTGCATTGACCAATCTTGGTACCAGAGGACAGATGATAAATCATATCTCCCTCCTCTAAAAAGAAACATGGAAAAACTAAATTTAAAACATAGTGTAATATGCTGTTGGAGGTGGTCACTATGTCAGTTAGTTTTGCTTAACCATTTTGTTTTCTTACTGGGGAGAGTTCAGTGGGGCAAGAGGATAGTGCTATCAGGAAATGATTAGGCTATAAAAACAAAAGACATTGATGAAATTTTAAAATTTAATTATTTTTAAATTACCTCCATGACCATATTCCTCCACAGGATCTATTAAAGGCCTGTATTCTTTGGTGCAATGGACAATAGTACATTTAGGTGAAGATCATTGAATAAATAAACATTTTTTTGAGAGGGAGAGAGAGAGAGAGAGAGCCTGAGAGAGACAGGAGAGGGAGAAGGAAAGAGTAGGGAGTAAAGTAGAGCACAGGAAGAGATTTTATAAGGACTTTAAGCACTTAGACATTGGACCAATTTTCTGTCTTACAAATTTATGCAATTTAACACACATTATCCTTATATGACAGGCACTATTGTATGCATTGGGCTATAAAGAAAAAAGTAAAAATAGTAAATGACCTCAAGGAAGTTACAATCCCCCTGGAGGAAATTTAAATTCAGATAAGTAAACCAAACATTTATACAAAATTAATATAAAGTGATTTAGAGGAAACTAACAACTAGAGAAAATCAGTATAAGTTTCTCTTAGGAAGTGGCACGTGAACTGAGTTTCAAATAGAGTTCAAGATCCCAAAAGATGGAGCTGATGAGAAAAAAGTCTTCCAGGTATGAATAAAAATCTATGCAAAGTTTTGCCACATCCCCCTCCAGCATTCATTACTCTCCCTTTCTTTCATTTTAGCCAATCTGCTAGGTGTGAGGTGATACCTCAGAGTTGTTTTGATTTGCATTTCTCTAATTATTAGAGATTTAGAACACTCTCTCATGTGCTTATTGATACTTTTGATTTCTTTATCTGAAAATTGCCTATTCATGTCTCTTGCCCATTTATCAATTGGGGAATGGCTTGATTTTTTATACAATTG
>NC_058133.1:67717-112149 GCF_016433145.1 Gracilinanus agilis
CTTCTGGCCCTGGTCAAACCTCCAGCTTCCCACATTTCTGTTATTACCAACATAACATAGGCTGTCGACCCCTTGAGGGGCCCTTGAGGACTTTTGAGCATTTTCCGCTTCACCTAAGAGGCAGGCTTCCACCTGTGCTGCCCTCCCAGCCAGATTCAACATGACCTTCCAAATTAGTACATCTTTTTGTTTTTAAGCTAAGTTTTGGAATTTTGCATCCTTCCCGAACCCCAAGGGTTCACCTCGACCCCCCCAACAACATCTCTCTCTGGGCCTCAGTTTTCTTTCTCACATAAGAGGTTGGTACAGTGGCGTCAACTTGAAAATAATCCAGACCCACCAAAGTAGCCGGAGAAACCAAGTCTTTCATCGGGAAAGGAAGAAGTCCAAATCTGACCCTTTACTCAGAGCCCGGAGCCGCACTCTTCCAGGGGCGCCAGCCTGGGACTCTGGAGACTTTATCCCCGGGAGTAACAGGGCACTACATGGCAAAAGAATTGGGGGAACCGAGGGACAGTGTTCAAACTAGCTGACAGACTTGGGAAAGGAAGCAGAGCCAGAGGGCGGGGTGTGAGGGGAAAGGTCCACCTACAATGGACAGGAAAGCAGGCGGGCCCTTCCCAAGGGCGGCTGCGGGCCCTTCCCAAGGGTGGCTGCGGGTCTTCTAGGGAAAGGGTCTCTGATACAATGGGGGAAGCATTTGACTGGAAGATCTTACCTCCACCTAACTCACTTCAGGAAATATCTGAAGGTCTCTTGTTCAGAGGGAAGCACAAGGGGAGACTCCCTTCAGGGTGGACAAGCTTTGGGGTCTCCATCTTTCCAGCTGACTAGACTTGAGGTTAGTCAGATCTTACTGGGCTACAAGTTTGATTCCACATCAACAGTGGGGCCTGTGCCGGCTCGGCAAGCCAGGCAGGATCTCCCCTGGGGGGGCCCCTCCTGGCTCTGGAGCTGGTCCTGCCACTCGGACTGTGGGATCTCCCACAGGTGAATCCACGGACTGTCTGGGAAAGTCTGGCCGCAGGCTGAGCAACAGCCCCCAATGGCAAATGCCCCCAGACCCCGGTCAGTGGGAGAGGGGCGAGTTTACTTACAGCCCGGGCTTCCGGGGAGGGCAAGTGTAGACACGGCCCTGCAGTCAGAGGGGGCACCCGCCTCGGGGAACTGGCCTGAGACCCCCTCCAAGCCCCCCAGCCTGGCTCCGGGCTCCGGGTGTTGCCTGGGGTTCAGCCTTGTGCCAGAGGCTCTTCCGAGGAGCAGCAAAGACCAGGAGGGGGCGCTGCGCCTTGCTAGGGGGGGGGGGCCGCCGGCTGCGGCCATCCCCCGCCCCAGTCAGACGGTCTCGGCGAGCCCTCAGGTGCCTTTGAACTGCAAGGAAGCTCCCGGCTGGGCTGCGGAGATCTCGGCTTGTCCCCACTAAAGGGCCGATGCTGTCGCCTCCCTGCAGGCCGGAAGGAAGGATGGGGGAGGGGGAGCCGAGGTTTTGGAAAAGCCAGCCTGGGAAGCCGAGTCTGAACTAACGGGATCTCTGGGCTCGCCCTTCTCTTACCTGGCGTCTCCCACAAGCAGCCGAGGGGAGGGATGGGCTGCAGGAGACATTCAGGACCCGGCGGCCGCCAGAGCCCGCTGAGGCTGCCGCATTTCCCTTCCTGACGGATGTCAGAAACTGGCACGTCCTTCGGCCGGGGATTCCCTTCCTGGCTCGGGTTCCTGAGCCGCCCCCGGGCTGGGCCCGTCTGCCGGAAGGCAGACTAAGAAGCCGCTTTCCCTGCTCTTTGTAGCTGAGGTAACCGGAGCCGGTAAACGTCGGACTGGGGACAGCCCGAGATCCCGCTAGCGAGAGGGGCGGAGCCAGAGGGGGCGGACCGAGAGGGGCGGGGCCAGAGGGGGCGGACCGGGAGGGCGGGGCTTTCTACTTCTTTCCTCTGCCAGTGGCTCTTTCCTGGTTTAGGCCTGCAGACCGCAGGCCTGGCTCTGGAGCCCCTCGGGAGCCTGGCCACGCCCAGGTAATTTCTTTTCCTCCTCCTTTTCTGCAAGGGGGCGAGGGGAGGGGAGGAGAAGAGAATAATTCTGCGTTCCCCAAACTGTTTTATAGCCAAACAGAGCTCGGCACTGGGGCCCCCTGAGGCCTCCGGGATCCTTTTCTTTCATCTGGAAAGCCAGGAGACAGAAGTGTCCTAAGGCGGGCGGGCGGGCCCAGGCAGGAGCAGCCTACATTTTCCACTTGGCTCCGGCAGAGAACCAGAGGAGGAGGGGCGAAGGGACGAGGGGGCGGGGCGGGAGGCGGAGCTCAGACTGCAGGCTGGGAAGAGAGAAGTGGGGGTGGGGAGCAGGGTCAGCTCCCAAGGAAATGCGGAACAGTCTAACCTTCGAACCCCCAGCAGCGCAGAGGTCTCTGGGAAATAGGAAGTCCGGAGCGAGCTCTGTGCTGAGCTCCCTGCTAAGCTCCCGCACCCTCAGCTGAGCGAATGGGTAATTATTTTATGACATCGTGGATCTGGGGCGGCGGGGAAAGGAGCGCCGAGCGGTAGAGAGAGAGAGCGGGAGCTGCGGAGGGCATCTTCCCCTCCCCTCCCTGGCAGAGCTGGCAGCCCCCGCAGCGGGGATCCCCTAGGATGGGAAGGGGGGTGGGGCGAAGTCTCCTCCGCAGTCTTTTTGGGCCAAGATCAGCCCCCGCAGGTGCCGCCTTGAGGCTCATTCATGGACACACTCGGTTCACCCCAAAGTTTGGAACCCCTCAAAACCCCTCCCGGCTCTGGAGTCAGGCAGGGCTGGATGAGGCCCGGAAAGGACCTCTGTAGGGCCGAAGCAGACCCAGAACTCGCAGCGCCGGGATGGCGAGCCGTTGGCAGGCTGTGAAGTTCGTGACTGGGTGCTGCAGCGTGTCCGCGGGGTTGCTCTGCTCTCCGCCAGGTCCGGCTGTGGCTGCCGCCGTCCCTTCGGGCTCTCGTTTCCCGCTAAAACGTCCTGACTGGGGAAGGACCCAGGGGTCCCGCCCCCCTGCTCCTCGCACCCAGAGCCCCGGGCCCCTGCTCCCCTCCCCCGCTTCTGTCTGAGCCCGCAGGGCCATGAAAGGAAGCAGAATCCCAGGCCCGACCCTGGCTCTGAGTCTCCGGCTTCCCCAGCTAATCCCGCAGCCCCGGAGCCCTCCCTGTGTGGGAGAAGCCTCGTGCCACCTCCGGAAACTTAGGGTGGAGGGTAGCCCCCCCTCGTGCCCGCCAAATCACTTTCCTGTTAAGAGAGTTTTTCTTAATTTCTGCCTTTTTCTAATAAGAAGGAAAGGAGCGAGCAGCTTTCTGAGTACAATTCAGGGCTGTGCCTCGGCCTAACCCTTCTACTCTGACTATCTACCTATCTGGCCAAGATAATCGAGAATAAAGAAGGCTGTTACGGCCTTCATCCCAGAGAGAAGGAGCCACACACGCCTCTCCCCAGGGGACCCAGAGACAAAAGCCTTTCTAGCTGCAAGCTGGAACTGACTAACTCTCAGCCTCCTGCTTCTAACTGTCACCAACTGACAGCCTGCAGGGGGGGGGGGGGGGGGGGACTCCTACTCGGAAATCTTCTTGCTCTTTTCTCTCTTGATTAGAAAACGGGAGAAATTAATACAAACTCTCTCCACATAGCCCCCCTGAGATCCATTGGGAAGCCAGTCTCCCCAATGGATCTTTCAAGAAAACTATCCTATACTCAATATTATAAACAGGGAGAAGTGAAAGAAGAAATAAAGCAAAACAATTATTGCAACATTCGCCTCTCAAATAAAATAGAATTCCAAATATTTACGGTTACAGAATCAAAAAAGTCATACAATACACTGCTGAAGTGGATTTAACCACACCCTCTTCTGTCTGGGAGGGGGGCAGGGACACTGCTTTACTCCCAGCACCCACCAGGGGGCGGTAGGGCCCACTTTGGGAACCACTGCTCTAATCAGTGAGAGTGTAGAAAAGCCCTCCTCTGTGCCAGGCACTATTCAAAGCAAGGAAAGAAAAACCATGGCGTGCCCTGCAGGTCCCCTCCCAGGCTGATGGAGGACGTAGCCCTGCAGCTGTGTGTGTGTGCCAACAAGCTCTAGGAAAGGTTTAGGGGAAGAATTGTGAGAGGGAAGGCTCTGACCAAGAATCATTGGTTCAGAAGGCGAAAAGTTAGCTGAGACTTGAGGAAGGCTCAGAGGCCACCATGACAGAGGAGAACCTTCTCATCCCAGGAGACAGCCAATGGAAAGGCCCAGAATCAGAACTCCAAGATCACCTGAGAGGCCAGTTTCCTGGGGTCAGAGAGGAAGAAGGTGTAAGAAGGCAGGAGAGGGGGTTGAGTTTATTATATGAACCTAATATGTGCCATCAGATCCTGTTGCAAAAATTGTCAGTCATCAGTAGTGATAGCCTGAATGAGGCACCCACATAGGGGCGCTGTTGATTTCATATCCATTCCTGTGTGTGACCCACACAGCTATCTCTGTCCTACTGAGCTACCTGGCCCAAAGGGCCAAAGGGGTTGTAGGGAAGACCAAGAATGGCCTAAAGACTTTCAGAAGTTGGGCCTCTTTTTCGAAAAAAGTAGCTTCAAGTATTCAAAGAGCAAAGCTATTTGTGCTTGACCCAGGAACAAGGTATGTTTTTTTTCATCTTCCCAATACCCAGTGGCTTGGGTGTCTGCTGCTTTGTAACACTGTAGTACTGTTCCCACTATATCCCAGCTTCTCTTCACGATTTTGATTGAGAGAGTTGATCTTGTCTTTTTCTAAAAATTTTCCAAATTTTTTTACTATTCACCCTGTAAAAGACACGATTCATCATGTTCAATGGAAAGATTTTTTCTCATGTATTATATTTTTTATTTTATTCTCTAATAATTCTGTTCCATCTGAAACTTCTTCTCTGAGGAAGACGTTTATGTGGACTCCAGATTAAACCTCCCCCCCTCGCCCCTCCCCATGAGAGAGTCCAAGGCTAAAATGGCTACTAAAAGAAAAACTCTCATAAAACATTGTCTCAGCATTTCCTGTAAGCTTTCTGAAGAAGCAAGGACAGCCTTACCTTGTCCCATCTTTAACAATTAACGTGATCTTTTCGAAGGTGGTATTGCCCTTATCAGAGACCTCAGGGATAGCCTGAACTCCTAATTATTCAGAAGCATCCATAAGAGATCATAAAGGGAACTGCTCATTGTAGGTGGAAGCCGAGCCCACTTTCTTTGCAGAAATGGTCAAGGATGATCTTTCATTTCTGTGATGATGGCCAATGAGAAGATTTCTGTCCTGTTCTTGGTTCCATGTTTATAAAAATGTATTGTTATATTTAAAATTAATATCTTTCTATGTTCTTATTTTCTATAAAGTTTATTAATAATCACTTGATATAGAAAAGATAGACAAGCATAGATTTAAATTCTCTTACTCTAATTCTGTCTGACCACGTGTAGCTCAGCCTTGCAGGATCTTCCGTCCATCTCTCCTTCTTGCTCCAGGTAGTGACCCCTTGCACTCTGGCCACACCCTTTTTATCTATGTTTCTCAGTGCAATGCTGGCATGTAAAAAATGGGACGAACTGGGTTGGCAGTCCAAGAGGGGGAGGGATTAAAATTCTCTCCACACAATCCCCTCTGTGATCCTTTGGGAGACTACTCTCCCCATTGGATCTAGCTAAAAGTACATACAATATTGCACTTTCTAAGAGGGAGTTACAATATTTAGAGATAAGAAAATAAAAGAAGAAAACAAAAAAATGATTAATAGATACATTGACAAAATGCCAATTAGGGGACAGTCCCCTTTGGCATAAGAGTTTACATTCAGAATAAGTATATTCAACCCCCTTCAGTTCAGTTCATTAGAGCCCAAAGTTCATTCTGGATCTTTTGATGCAGTGTGTGGCTCCCGCAGGCATCTTTACAGCACTTTCTTCAAAAAGATCTGCTTTCTTGATTTGGGCTGTTGGAAAGTTTCTTTTCCTGAAATTTCTCCAAAAGATTTTAAATCTTGGATTTTAGGATAATTACACAATCCTTCCTGAGGAGAGTGTTGACCAACACCAGAATCACCCTGGGATACATGGATGAGTTATGAGGTATATGAAACAATATGAAAAGAAAACCAATAACCCCCCCCAAAATCCCAAATAAAAGAATAAAATTAAATTCTGCATAAAATTTCAAAAAATAATAAAGAAAAAAAATTTTAATAAAAGATAATAAAAATCTAACGTGTATAAAATCCTGAGTATGAAAAATAATAAACCTGTAACAGGTCCTTGAATCACTAGTAAGGCCCAATTAAAGTGACTTATGTCCCATAAGCCTGTAGGACAATTGCAGCGATATTGCACTTTACCCATCGGCAGCCTGGACTACAGAGAATTGCCAAACTATAAGAGAGAAGGGACTAGGTTTCAGCAGCAAATGGGAAAATTCATTTCTGGTTTGATTTCACCTTCACTGTCGGGAATGGGGGGAGCCAAACTTCAGTACTTGACTGAGAGTATTTCACAGGTAGTGTTGTACAAGGAGTCCTGTGTCTTAACATATTGTCAAGAGCCACAACCTCAAGTCTCATGCTAGGTTCAAGTCATTCTGTATTGGCGAAGAAGTTCAACAATCCTAACTGGATTGATTTGGTCCTTTTTAATCTTATGCTCCTAGGCACTGCACAGATTCTCAACAATCCCACTGTGGTTGGTTGGTCTCCTAGACCTTGTGCTTTGTAGCACTGTATAGTGGTTCTTTTGTTCCCTTTTCCTGGAATCAGACACAATCATTAATCATAGTCCCATAACATTTATCAATTCATGCCAGGTTTCCATAATCTAAAGCTTTTGAGTATGCATAGTTATTAGGGCTAATAGATACTGTAAACTTATCCTTCAAGATCAAAAACATTAATACTGATTCCATGTACTTCAAGTACTTCAAAGGATAGGAAATAAAGGGGGGTGGGAATCAAATATCCTATTGCAAATAAAAAGAAAAAATAATAATTAAATTTAAAAAATCTTAATTTCATAATTCACATTCCATGTAACAATGTGTTAGCTGAGCAGAGGCAGAACACAAAGGTTCCTCAATCAAAAATGACATCTATTTCTCTTTTAACTTTGCCATGATCCACAGTGTGAGTGTACCTGATTTTTTCACCAGGTAAAAGCCTTTTAAAAAACAGTAGTACAACAACTAATACAGATTCTAAGAAGTACCAAAATCCCCAAAATTATAAAAGCCCAGTTAAATGACAATAGTAAACAAACCCACTATCATATAGGATTCACATGAGGTTTTTTTTAATCTTTGAAGCTCATGGATCATTGTTACAATTTCTATAGATCTAGCCAATCTTTCAACCTTGGCTGAGATATTTTTAACAAAGCTTATTACTACCATTACTCCAAAATTTGACAAAAGAGTCCAGAAAAACAAAAACAAAAATCTTTATGCTGCTGATAAAAACTCTTTGGATCTAAAACATCACCAAGAATTTAGATTATTCTGTTGGAAGAGTACAATCTTCATAGGAAAAATCATTCCCACTTACTAGATGAGATTATAACCCATCACAGGGGTAACTAAGCCACTTGGGCACCTCCCTCCCTTTGGTATGAGACTGTAACAGTATAACAGTCTCCAGTATGTCCCACCCATTTCACATGTAGTCGGGGACTAAACAGTGAAAGTCACTTCAGATGTATCAACCATTACATTTTCGTTAAATACAGAGATGGGGAAATACAACAGTGCTATTGCACTTCACTTCAACTACAAATAGACCCTTACCTCTTATTACAAACAACTCAGAGGCAGGCAGAGATCAGTCAGAGGTAGGGATGCTACTAGATATCTAAAAATCACTTCTCAAAACCCTTAAAATCAATTTAAATATTTAGCTCATTAAATTCTCCAAAACTTGTATACAGGTTGAAACCAGTTTGATGGAGTCCATCATCTATGTGACAATTAACAAATGCAAAAAGGAACAAAAGGCAACATGTGACCTCCATGGATCTGGTGACAAACTCAGTATCCCTAAGGACCTATGGTTTTGTCACTAAAAAGGGTTTGTGCACCAGTCCAGTCATAGTGGGAGAATACAAATACAAAGACAATGTAACAGAATATGTAGCTAATAACCAAAACACAGTAACTGAAAGTGACATAGTTTAATGGAATGTAATAGAGTTGATTAATATGTGATCTTAAAACCAAAATTAAATCTTGAAACAATCAGCAAATATGATATATGTGACAGGATACAGTCACACAGTGTCAATACAAGGTATTCATGTGAGCAATGAATCCCAAAGTTCTTTTTTTCCAATTTTGATAACTTATGAAGTGGTTAACAGCAAATTACATACATCTTCTATTTAGAATTTTGTTACAGAGACTTCTTCATTATGGGAGGGGAACAAACTGAAAAAGTTAACATCAATAAGGCAATGAAGTCTGAAAAGGCTTAAAATTCACCTCCAGACTCTTTGATGTCCCTTCCCCTCCCAAGTACCATCATTCATCTACCACACCTCTGGGGTCCTCCATACTGAGGGGAGTTCCCACACTGAGTACAGATGTTTGGTTGTGAATTTTGATATGCTTCATTCGAATTACTATTCCTCCTATTATTATCATAAATCCTGAACTTCTATTTCTATTTTCCTGATTCCTCTTCTTACAATTCATAATTACATGGCCCACCTTTCCACAACAGTAACATGTTAGTAGTTGTTTTGTGGATTCTTGTAGAGGAGCTATGACTTCTCCCTGCTTTACCTTTCCAGTTGTTTTGGTTAATTTTTTTTTATTTCCTTCCTTAATGTCTCCACTAAATTAGTGTTCTCTTTATCCTTCTCTCCCTGTTTAGCAGTTAATTCTTTTATTTCCTTCCTTAATGTTTCCATTAAATCAGTGTGCTCCTTCTCCGTTTCCCTATGTCCTTCAAAAGGTTAAACTGCCACTCTTTTTAATTCTTCGAGGTCCATATTAGGCCAGTTTGGACAGCTAGTCATAAAATAATTCTTAACTACCTTGCAACTGTTTTTCACAAATTGTATCCTGATTTGTCTAATATCTCTTTCTCTGAAAAGATCTAAATGTATATATCTGCCTCCCAGCTCAATAAGCCTATCCATAAACTGAGAGGGGTTTTCATTATCTTCCTGCTTTAGATGTTCAAATTTAGTCCATGTATCAGGCCTATCAGAACAAGATCTCATTGCTTTTAGTAATGCCTTTCTACCCTGGCACAGTTGTAAGTAATCTTGCTTTGAATTTGGGTCCCATTTGGGATCTTCAGCTGGCCAATGGGTCCATTCCTCCCCCTGTGCCTGATTACCCCCTCACCCCATGCACAGCCAGGAAGCATCCCCTGGATTAGTTTACTGTCCCTTTGGATAGGCTGCTCCCTGCACTGCACTGTGCTGAGCTTCAGAGCCACTCCTTTTTCGTGTGGATTTTTGGTGTGGCTCAGCCTAAAACCCAACTGTGCAAAACTCAAATTTTGGGCTCCTTTCTCAAACACCCCACCTCATCTAAGCTAAAAATGGGGGGTGGGGGCTGTGGTGGGGAGTTCTTACTTATCTGTGTGGGAAGCTCTCAAGGGAAGCCTGGGGCTCAGAAATGGAGGCCACAGCTTATCGCTCTTGGTAAACATGTATCTGGTGGAACAAGCAGGCACTGCTTTTTAACAGTCATGCTACTCTACTTTTTCTCTCAGAAAATTAAGAATTCTCTCCAATAGTGGTTGCCATTCTGTTATATTTAAAAATTAATATCTCTAATGTTCTTATTTTCTATAAAGTTTATTAATAATTACTTGAAATGGAAAAGATAGATTTAAGTCTCTTACTCTAATTCTGTCTGACCACCTGTAGCCCAGCCTTGCAGAATCTTCCGTCCATCTCTACTGCTTGCTCCGGGAAGTAGTGAGCCAAAAGACACCCCTGCGCTCCACCCACACCCTTTTTATCTACTTTTTCTGGGTTTCTGAGTACAGTGCTGGCACGTAAAAAATGAGACAAACTGCGTCAGCAATCCAGGAATGGGGGGGGGCGGGTTAAAATTCTCTCCACACAGTATTATATCCCCACTTTGAGGTCATTAAGTCAGAGGCAGGGCTACTTGACCCATCCTCACCATCAGATCACATGCCCTATCATAAAACTTTATTAGCTGAGACACCAAAAACTAAAACAAAGTCTCCAAGCAAAAAAAAAAAAAAGCCAGACTCTGGTTAGGAAGCTAAGACAACTAGCCTTGTGAGTAGCCCCCTTATATAGTGCTGTTTTATAGAGGGGATGTCAGGAAAATCAGGTATCCAGCTCAAGTGAATGGTCCAGCATGTCTGGTCATGGGTCTCAGCCCTGTAACTTGGTCCCTGCAAAGGCCACTCATGCTTTGACTTCTCCTCTACCCTTAGCATGAATGGACTACATGCCGTGCCAATTCAGCCATGGCCAGCATATAAATAGGCTCTTCTGAACAGTTAGGAGGCAGTAACGTGTGGATTAAGCCCAAGTCTTTGGCCCAGTGTCTCACCAGAGCAGAGGAGAAGGCTGGACAGCAGAGTCAGCTAGTGGGAGGGGAGGGGGGCCAATATCAGTACAGAATAGCTATTGAGTATTACAGAATTATAGACTATCACAATCACAAGGGGTTTGGGACTTTGTATCCACAGCTATGAGCACCGAATATCCTCCCAGCTGCTATAGGTGTGCTATATTTTTGTAAGGATTGCTTTGGAACTGAATTTATGCACATTTTATGGGCTTTGGGAGATTGACCCACAGACACTCTATTTATAGTTTAGTTATTTGAAATGGGATTCCCTCCCTATCACTCCTTTTTTTATCATGCACTCCCTCCATCCCTTCCCCTAACTGTAGAAGGCATCTCCTAGCAAAAATGTGTCTATATAGAGATTATATGTTTTTAGTCTCCATCTGTTAGTTCTCTCTCTGGAAGTGACATCTACAAGCTCTTCTTCTGTGAGTCATCATATATATATATACATAATATTCTCTAGGAACTACTCATATCACTCTTCATTGTTTCCTGGAAGTCTTTCCAAGGTTTGTTTCAATTTTAACTGCTCATCATTTCTAATGGTGCAGTAGTATTCTATCACAAAAATATACCATATCCACTCCCCAATTGATGACTATCCCCTTGATTTCCATTTCTTTGACACCACAAAGAGAACTCCTATAAATATCTTGGAACGTATCAGTTGTTTCCATTTTTGCCATGATCTTCTTGGGGAAAAATACCCAGCAGTGGTATTACTGGGTCTAAGGATATGCACAATTTTGTCATTCTCTAGGCCTGATTCCAAATTGCTCTTCATAATGGTTGGGTCAGTTCCTAGTTCCGTTGTGTGTATTGGCATATTGGCATCCTTATTTTCCAACACATCTTATTCCTTCTTGTATTTTATTACTATTCTTATTTAGAAATGATACTGATTTTGAGGAATCATTTTATAACATTTAACTCTGTTTAATCTCTTTATTGTCTCATCTGATATCTTTGCTGATTCCCTGAGATTTTCCAAGTAAACCATCACACCATCAGCAAATGCCAATAGTTTGAGGTCTTCTTTACTTATCTTGATTCCTTTTGTTGCTTTTTCTTATTTTATTATTATTTCTAGCATTTCCAGAAGAGTGGAGGAAGTTGGCATCCTTCCTTCACACCTGCATTTGTTGGAAATGTTTCAAATGTACCATTATTTTATGCAATATTTGTTTTTGGTTTCAAATGGATGTTTTATGGTCCTGAAAAAGGTCCCACTGTACCTCTGGTTTGGGATATTTAGGGTCACACGACTGGGAAGTGTCTGAGGTCAGATTTGAACCTAGGACCTCCCGTCTTTAGGCCTGACTCCCAATCCACTGAGCTACCCAGCTGCCTCCTATTTTTTCTAATTTTTAAGGTCTATATTCAGTTTGTTCAGCTCCTCTTTCCATTTTCTTAATGTATAATTAAAAGGTTATGTTTTCCTCTTTGGACTGATCTGAATCCAATAAATTTTATTGTATTGTTTCATCATTATTTTCTTTTCCAAAGTTATTCATCTTTGCTGGTATTTTTTTCTTTGACATTTGTTTATAGTATCAGTGCTTTACTGTGTGGTTAATTTTTATAAAAGTTCCATGTGATACAAAGAAATATACAAATTCTATTTAGAAGATGCAATAAATCTTTTAGGGTGTTTCTCCAGAAATTTTCTCATCTCTCCTGCTTTCATTACATTTTATATTTCTTCTCCCTCCCTTTTCCTCAATTAAGTCCAATACTTTCCACCTTTTCTGTTCCCTTTCAACTAGTCTATCCATGAGTGGTTTTTTTTTTTTTTTTTTTTTTGCCTTTATCCATTTTTCTGCACCTTTCCAAAAAGGATCTCCTACTCTATTCAATTTCTCTTTCTGTTTTATCTAGATTCGCATTTTCTGATTCATGGGCACAGTAATCATAGTGTCTCTCTTTTCTCTGTATACTTGATACGGTCAAAGCCTCCTATGTATGCATTCTAAGCTCTGCCTTCCAGATGCTTTCTGGCACTGCCTTGTAGGGGTAACCTTTGGATTCCCCTTTTCCATCCTGTAGTCCTTTCACAATAATGTGTATTATTATAGGTGTCACAGAGTACATCTGTTCCATAGAGAAGAACATCCCTTCTTACTGAATTGATATCCTTTTGTGATTAGGATTAGGGAATTAGGACAGAGACTTAATTATGGGAACTGAGTGAACCAAACTCTCCAACTTGTGACTCTGTTCTAGAGGTGGCTCAGTTCCCTTTATTATAAATATAAAGGGTACAAAGGAGATATATAGATGTACAATGATGTTGATGATGTGTATCTGTCTATACTCTCCTCAGCTGCAGTTGATAGGAGGAACACCTACTCCTATCACCCTTGACTGCTGCTGTAAGTTATCCCCTTCTCTCTAATAGCTCCCCAAGTAAGGACCCTTGAGTGGTTAGATAAATGGGTAACCTTTCCAGGTCCAACCTGGGTTTGGATAAATTAGTATTGGGCTGTTGATCTGCCTTGGATAATGTTCAGGATCTAACTACGTTTGACTCCCTTCCCAAGGGCCATGATCGAAAGACCACTCAGGAAGGTACTTGTTGTTGAACTTGTTGACAAGGTCAAGGATTGGGGATTGAAACCTTATTGAGCTATTATCTATAGACTAATTAACAATCAGGACTGGAGGCTATTAATTTGGTAGAAGCTGGAGATTTCACTCTCTCCCTCTATCTCTGGCTGGAGCTGGCCACAGCCAAGCCAGAGAATAGGGAAGGCTATTGCTGCAGATGTATTGATGGTCTTAATTCTCTCAGCAGTCTCACTACCAGTGTTGGTGATTCACTAGCTCTCACAGTCTATCAGGAAATAGATTCAGGTTTATTCCTACCCTCATCTTCTTATACCTCCAAGCCACCCCCACTCAGTCCAGAGACTTCCCTCCAAAGTGGCTGTGAGGGGTATTTATAATGTGGGGCCGATGGACATTTGCCCCTGGCTTATGGCACCTGGGAAAATTCCAAGTCAACTGCCATCCCTGTCAGTCAAGGCGGCATCCATCTCTTCCCAGATTATTCAATATAACACCTTTCTGATCAATTGTATGCCCAATCCAAATTCTGTCTCGTGAGAAAAGTTTATTTAACTGTGAGAATTGGGAGAAAGCCTAATTACATTATTTGAACCTTGTCCTGTATGACTGGGAAATTGGACCATTTGGTACCTGGTGTTTAGGTTAAATTGACCAGAAATAGTCAGATTTGGAGACTGATGTAAGAATTTTTCTCTTACTTGTACTTTTCAAGCAGTCCATGTGTCTTATCAGAAAACTTGATCAATATTGATCAGTCAGTTATTGTTTCCATCTTCATTTGATTGTTTACAGATATATGGGACATTTTTCCAGGGAACTGCACTTGTATACTCTTCCCATTCCCAACTTGGCAAGTCCCAAGCTTTTCTCCAATTAGAAATCAAATTGCCTAATATTGGATTGTTTCCTTTTAATTAATTGTTATTTCATTAATTTGTCTTAAGGAATATAAATCTCTTTTCTCCCTGATTTTGAGGTCCAGCCCTGATCCCAGAAAAGTGCCTGTTCCTTAAATGTTAGGCAACTGGCATACATTGCTTTAATACATTAATAAAACCAGATCAAACTTTTGATACCTCAGTCATTTCCTCTTTTGTTTTTTTACAGTTGACCTCTTTTTCTTCTACATTTGCCTGGAAAATTGGTTCCTCAGTCAAAGCTAACCATGTCCTCCAAGTGTTCTCTTCCTCCCCCTTCCTCACCACCCCCCAAAAAAGTTGCAACTTTCCCAATTCAAGATAAGTAGGCTTCAGGCACTGTCTCTTTGGCCTCAGTATGATTCCTCATCTCCCTTCACCCATGAAAACATTCATCAGTGGAACCCCTTTTCACTTCAAGGTAAGGCCACCTTCCTTTCTCCATCTTTTCAGGCTCTGCCTCCTCCTCCCCCATACCTTCTCTCCTGTATGCACTTCTCTTCCTGAAATCAGAGCCACCACCTTCTCATTCCTCATTCTCTCAATCTTCTCTGCAAGCTTTAGTGCTTTTGGCCAGTCTCTCTTCCTTCATACTCTCTTCTCTTTAGGTTGTTAGGACACCAGTCTCTCCTGCTAGTCTCTCCTGGTTTACCTCCTACCTCTCTGATCTCTGCTTCTCTGTCTTTGATGCTTCCTCCTCCAGATCACACCTTGTAACAGTAAGGTTAGGATGAGTGTGTCCCTCAGGGTCCTAATTTTAGTCCCCCTCTGCTTTGCCTCTAGATTTCTTTCATTGATGATCTCAATGAGCAGGCATGGAATCACCATCCCTACTGACCAGTCTCAGATGGACATTGTTTTACCCTAATGTCTCTGCTGACCTCCAGTCAGCAACCAAAGGCCCGGAGCCTTATAAGCAGCCTCCTTATATACCCAGAAACTTGTTGATAAACACATGTTTTTTTCAGGTTGCTCCCAAAAGTCAAGTATTCCTAAGCATCAAGTATGCCTAAGCATCAGGTACAGACAGCAAAAATGAGAAAAAGAAGTAAAATAAACTTTGTTCTAAAAATACACGGATGTGTTTGAATACCAATTTCACATAATACAGCCTGGGATGGAAAAGTTATACCAGCTGCGTGATTGACTTAAAAAGATGACTTGTTTTAGAACATTTAGAAAATTTATCAAATCTATGATCACAAAATAACTAAACTAGGAAAAACTGGAGATACTAAGGTAATCCTGAGGGCTTGGGGGGATTTCCCAGTCACAATTCCATAGTTAGAAGCTCCTCGGTGTTATTCCAGTGAGAGCTGTTTTCTCAAAATTCCACTGGGCTCTTCAAGACTGTGGTTTCAAGGGTGGACTCTTGACACTCATAAAGGGTTGGGGGCCAGACCTTCTCTGAGCTTTGGTTTCCTCCTCTAATTGATGAGAGTCAGATTATTAATATTGACATGTACTTCAGGCCTCTGTGCTATGACTTTTGATGATTTAGGAGGCGGTGACATTCAAGGATGTGGCTGTGGACTTTACCCGGGAGGAGTGGCGCCTCTTGGCCCCTCCCCAGAAGGAGCTGTACAAGGAGGTGATGCTGGAGAATGCCTGGAACCTGCTCTCTGTGGGTGAGGACAATTCTCCCTTGTAAATGAGTCTGCAATCCAATCAAATATCTTCATTAGTAGTAGGCAATGTTTTGAGCATTTATCAGTTATGAGAAAGGGGAAAATGGTAGTTTCCTGAGTCCAAGAAACAGGGACTTTCTGCTGCCTAGTTTTCCTATAAAATAACTTGGCTTTGTGTAATAGGAACTTGGAGGTTTCCTTTTGAAGCCGTCCAGCAGCTTCACAAAGATTCCTAGTGGGTTGGACACTTAGAAAGGGGAACCAAGGACTGAGTAAAAATGGGTTACGGGTTAAGGATTAATGGAAAGAGAACATAAGGCGAGAATAAAGATACGCAGACACAGAAAGTTTTGGCATAAGGTAGACAGACAGCGAGTAAGCTCTGATGGTCAAGAGCTTCATGGTTAGGAGCTCTGATGGTCAAGAGCTCTCTTGCCAACTGATGTCTTGTCACTTTTATTGGGGTTACAACAGTATGGGGGGAAGGGGAGAGGCTGGTGGCCTGATACATTAACATTATGAGGTCATCATCATGAAATGCAAACTGCCAAAACCTGAAACAATAGGTAGAGCTAAGATCAGGATCCAGGGTGGCTATGGCCTAAGGCATCTACTGATGTTTGATACCTATGTTAATTGATCATTGAAGGAAAAGTAAGGAGACTGAGATAACTGACTCTCTTCTGGGGTGTAGCCTTAGGGAAGGGCTAGGGATTTGGCAAGGTCAACATTCAATTTGACTCAAGATTGCAGAGATCAATCATTAGCAGTATAAGAGTTAAGTTTTTGAATACTTCTTAAAATAATAGCACAATTAATGTATACCTGGATTGCTACACTTTTGGTGCTCCCGAAACTGTCTATAAGAAATATAATTGGATTTGATTCAATATTAGAGTTATAAAAGTAATATTGTGGTCGCCATATATAAAATATTTTCCCTTAAGTCAAAATGAATTTTAGCAGCTTTTATTTACAATGAGGTAGAGAAAGTGAAAGTGGAAAACGTAGGAAAAGGACAGAGCCTAATCAAGCCTATCGGCACTAACCATAAGTGCTTCTCTAGCAAAGTAAAGTCCAGGTCAGCACTCCAGCAGGGGCTTCTCCCAATCTTCACATGGAGTCTTTAACCAGAAGTCCACCATTGTGAGCTCCTTCCTTCTTCTCCCTGAGTTACTCATGCAGTAAGCCAATGCAGGAATCCAAGGAAAGAGTCTCTTCACAAGCCAAGGCAGTAATGGTCTCCAAGGATCCAGTCTCTCCAAACATCAGGAAAGGAATGGAATCTAGACCATCTTGATCTCTTTTTTTTATACCCCCTTTTCCACGTAATTTCCTGTCTCTCCCCCTCTTCACAGAATCCAATCTCAGTCTTTCAATTTGCCTAATAATGCCCAGGGGGGCAGTGTTTGTGGAATGTACCTCTCCTCCTCTGAGGGTATAAACTCTTCCACCTACTGACTTACCAAGTCAGTAAAGTAGGGGTACTTTAAGTTCTTGTTTGATTGAAACAAAATAGACAAAAGGAATAAAGAATTCTTTTTCACATGTCTCTTATCAAGTCTAGGGAGCTTCTGATGAAAATTTTAATCCATGTTTAAGAATTTCAGACATGGAATTAATCTCAAATATGATTTGGTCTCACCTTTACCTGGACCTGAATTTTGCCTCCCAAACAAATCTCTGAAAATTGTTCACTCAGGTTTTCCTTACAACTTCTTTATCTTTAGGATGGATCTAGCATTTGGAATACTTTTCTAACTTATAAGCATAAATTTTCATTTATTTATTTTAAAGCCCTTACCTTCCATCTTGGAGTCAATACTGTATATTGGCTCCAAGGCAGAAGAGTGGTAAGGGCTAGAAAATGGGGGTTAAATGACTTGTCCCAGGTCACACAACTATGACCTCCCATCTCTAGGCCTGGCTCTTATTCCACTGAGACGTCCAGCTGCCCCAATAAATTTTTACCTTACAGTTAGATCCTAGATGTCCCGTTTAAAGCAGATTTCTCTTTAATCTTCCTTCATATTGCCCTAAACCTCTAGCACAGCTGCTGAGAAATAGAAGGAAGAAAATAAGCATTTATAATGATCTGGTCTTGGCCAGGTGCTCTGCCAGGGGCTATCATTATATTATTTCATTTCTTCCCACACAATTATCCCCATTTTACAGTTGATGAAATAGAGATTAGATTAAGTAGCTTGTTTGGAAGCACACACATAGCCATTGTTTGTGGCCAGATTTAAGCTAAGACCTTCTTGTCTATAATCTCTGCTCTCTATCCACTACACTTTAACTGCCTCTCATTTTGTAATAATGAGAAACTATGGAATGAGACCATCTTTCTACAAAGGCAATGCACCAGAACCAAATTTTCTAATTCCAAATTGGTTTCATGATCTTCTCCCCCAAAATAAATGCTATGAAAACAATGGTTCAGGTTATGCATCCTCTGTCATTGTATCCCTCTGTCATTGTTAGGAATAATGGACTAGCTGAGAAATAGAATTGGGATCAATCAGGATTTGTTGAGTAGCCTGGTAGAAGAGGCAGAAACTCCCCAAATGAAAAGTTCACAAGGTTTATATGTTTTGAGGAGTGAGGAGCGGTTTGGCGATGGGACAAGAGCTGATCCCTCAAGGTCCCTTTCTGTGGGGCTTCGGATTGATCCAGAACAATAATCCTTTTACCCGGCTTGTGCTGAGGAGTTTCTGCCAGAATAAAACCCAGCAGGGTGGGGAGTGGGGAGTGGGCATAGAATTTGGCTGTTGCTCATTACAGGTCCCACAGCAGGAAAACATGGCACATCCTATCCTGGGTTCCTTGCATTACAAATGCTATGGAGTGAGGGCAGACTCATGTGCTAACCCCATGGAGGGATTCATGTAAATGGAGTAACTGGATTCACATGCCTTTCCCTAAAGTTAAGTTTCTCTCCCTCCTCCTCCCTAACTGATTCCCCATGCTCAGGGCTTGCAGTTTCCAGAAGAGATGCGATCTCCTATTTGGAGCAAAGGGAAGCCCCGTGGATGCTGGAGCAAGAAGACCTGAGAAACTGCTGCTCAGGTGAGTGAGGCAAGAAGAGGCGTGTGAGAGCTGTGATTACCAGGTTTCTATATGCCCTAGTGAAGCAAGGGCCAGATTTGAGGGCACGAAGACCTGACTTCGAGTTCTTTTTTTAGCTATTTTAGCAGTGGCTTCCTGGGCAAGTCACTGAATCCCTGAGCCTGAGTTTCATATCAGTAAGATGAAGGAGTTGGACTGCATGTCCTTTCAGCTCCCTTCAGGGGATCAGTCTGTGAACTCATAAGAAGTCATTGTTTAGGACCAAAGAACACGAGAGTCTCCTGAAACTGCCGAAGGGGGTTGGATTAGCCAATAGGAGCTCCTTTTTTAGCAGGAAACATGTATTAGGGCTTGCTCTGTGCCAGGTCCTATACTCTGTTATAAGGGACAGAAAAACATGCCACGGATACCCTGTTCTCATGGTGTTCACCATCTGCTGGAGCAAACAGTGTGCCAACAATTCTGTAGAAACCCTCCAGATACTAAATCCATTGCAGTGAATAAAGAGAGGGGAGGCACAAGAGAAGTATTAATTGTGGAAGGTGGCCTGGAACTTCAAGAACTCGAGTTTGAGGATATTCAGCAAAAAGTATAACAGAGGAAACAAGGGAAATGCATTGACAACACTAACTACAAATGGCCACCTCTAGCAGTTTAGCCCTGAAACCTTGGACAGATATTGGACAATTTCTCATGGGGATAAATAGATCAAGTGAGAGTTTGGAGAGCATTAGGGAGAAATGGTTTTATTAGTTTTCATAGAAAAAGAATTATTATTTCATTAGTGTGAGAAAGACTGAAAATAAAAGAAAAATAGAGGTCCTGGAACAAGGAATAGACTGGGTTTGGATGAGGGAGTGGAATGGAAATTTTTGCACCTGAGAAGAAATTTTCTTTAGCTATGAGGAGAATGACCTTTTTCTCTGATACTGAGGCCAAAGAGGAAAAAGAGGCATCTGAGTTCTGTAAGATCTGGTGGAGGGACAGCTGGATAGCTCAATGGATTAAGAGCCAGACTTAGAGATGGGAGGTCCTGGGTTCAAATCTGGCCTCAGACACTTCCCAGCTGTGTGACTGGGCAAGTCACTTAACCCCTATTGCTTAACCCATACCACTCTTCTGCCTTGGAGCCAATACACAGTATTGCCTCCAAGACAGAAGGTAAGGGTTTTAAAATTAAAAAAAAAAAAAGATCTAGTGAATAAGAGAGCTCTTCATAAATGTCCAGTTTTTTAAAAGTGAAAAATGCGACCAAGTTCTCAACTCAGAAGGTTTGGGCAGGGGGTGGGAGTAAGCCATAAGGAAGAATTAGAGACCAGGGAAAATATTTAGAAAAGATACTATGGTGAATGGCAAAGGGAATCAATTGAGATGTCAAAGGATTGCCTTACCCTAGTGAGGACCCACCTGAGATTAGGGAGCCTAAGTTTATAGTGGACTCAGGGAGCCATTTCATGATTTTCATTCTCTCCATTCAACAGCACATGAGTAGGAGTGAAAACTGCGTAAATCACCAGCCCCAGGTTCTTTCCTGATCTCTGAGGCTCAGTCTTTGTCCTGTTCTGGGAGAATCCAGTGACCACGTCCCCTCCATTTTGGGAGACGGCAGCCTAGAAAGAAGCCTCTGTGATCTTCAGGATTGGGTCTGCTTTAGTTCCAACAGAATTACTGTTGACTACTGAGAAATAAGGGCAAGAAAGAGACAGAAACAGGGCTGAGGCCAGAGCATGCATTTGTCTTCCAAGGGAGAGACCAGAATGCAAGGATGCTGAGAGAGCCTGGGCCTCACATAAGCCCTGGGCCGAGTCAGTAAAACATGGATTTAATATAAAATATATTCTAGGTAAAAGCCCTGAGAATACAAAGGAAGGACAAAACCAGCTCACAGTCTGGGATCCCAACATGGAGGTGGTTTAAAAAGAAGCAACAGATCCTGAATCTCACTCTGAGGTGATTCAGGGAGAAAAGAGTATTGGGGAATGGAAATGCATTTAATTCAACAGGGAAATCAGAAAATGGAGGAATGAAGACATTTAAAAAGAAAAGCAATCAAAAGGAGGAAATATCAAAATGAAAATGAAAAAATAAAACCCAGTGTTAGAATAGGGCACCTACTATGTGTCACACACTTTATAAATATTATCTCACTTGATCCTCATAGGAGCTGTAGAAGTTACTTGGTATAATTATATCCGTGTTATAATTGAGGAGAATGCGGCAAACAGAGTGCCTATGAATTTGCCTACGGTTAAAAGTTCTAGCAAGTGTCTGAGGTAGAATTAGAATACACCACCTCCTATATTATGATTTTTAGGAAGAATATCATGAAAAGGCTGGCATCTATATGAGGTGAAAAATATAAGAGAATTTAGAGGGATGAAAATTCTTTTTGGTTTTAGCTCTCTAACCAGACAACAAAATGTGCTGCTACCTACCATGGGAAAGATTTGTTTTTCCATCAACCCATGACAAACAGTATGTTAAATGATAAATGTTCTTTGGAGATTGATGGCATATATCTCTTTGGCATTTGTTTGTTTTTCATTTTTTGTTTCAGTTTACATACATGGGCAGCTAGGTGAATCAGTGGATTGAGAACCAGGCCCAGAGATGTGGTTGGGATGGGAGGCACGAGTCCTGGGGTTCAAATCTGGCCTCAGACATTTCCTGGCTATGTGTCACTTAACCCCCATTGCCTAGCCCTTACTGCTCTTCTGCCTTAGAAGCAATACACAGTTTTGATGAGGATGGAATTTCATTTTTTCTAACACTGGCAAATTGGCTCCACTCTCACTGAAAGTACTTAATGACTAACCTGATTTGTCAAACAATTCCTTTAAGAAATTCCCAGATAGAAAAATAACATAAGTGCAGATAAGTTCAAATGAGAAATAAACGGCCATAGCATTGTAGTGAGTGGACAGTTATGGTAGGTTTTTATAAAAAGGTTGTGGTCAGGGAGGGTTTCATCATGCCCTCTACTCTGCATGTCTAGTGACCAGGGTGGGTAAAGTTTCTTTTATCTCTGTTACACAAATACAAACCCAAATACCATCTTGCTTTCATGACTATAAAGTTGATGAGATGCACTTACACAGTAATCCAGGAATGTAACAACTAGTCACACATAGTGATAGCCAGTGAGTCTGTGCATGCCTGGGAGCATGAATGACCAGCCTTCCTGGAAGTCTGGAAAGAATTTAATGGCAAGTTGAGAAACTAAAAGAATGTGTTACACTTAGTCAGAAACAGTGAAAGTTTGATGTCATTTAATGCACCCCCAAAGCATCATATTAGTGGTTATGATCATCTGGAATCACTGCAGGGGGACAAAAAAAATTAGGTTTGAAAATTAGGTTTGTTGTCCAAGTGGGAAAATATTGTTATAACAAAATTAGGCAGTTATTTACTGCTTAAGGTGCCAGTAACTTATTTTTAGATCAAGGCTGTTAGAGCATTATCTCATATCTCCAAAGGCTTTATGAACCACTCATTGGAAAGGGTGGAAAAGGACTAATAATGAAGCATGCAGCCCATTTCCCTACAAAAGGATTATGGACACAAGTCACTTTATGAGACATTTTTAAACATGGGAAATGCCATGTCTTTGTTTAAACTGCATTTAGTAGGAACATTCCATTTTAGTGAAAAGATGCATTTAAAGAAAAGCAATGGCTCCTCTCAAGAAGTAATGAACAGAACAAAATCTTTTATGCCTTGGATAAATATTAAAAAGAGTACTGATTTTCTTTGATCTCAGATACTGCAACAAGGAATTAAGGTCAAAAGCAACCACAAGGGAAATTACATAATGCTTACAGATAAAATAGATCATGAAGTAATAGGATTATTTAGTATATATGCATCTAGTGGTATCATACCTATGGAAATAGACAATGAAAATGAAAATAAAAAGGAAAGATTGAAAGTGAATTGTCTATTACTGTGGAGAGATCATGCTCAGTAAGAAGTTTTGGTCTCAGCCACTAGGATTTGGGTCAAGTCATTCAGCCAGCCATTCTAAGATCATGTTCTGAGTTAGGAATATAATAATGCTAGCCTTGACAATCAGTTTGTTACAAAGTGCCAATTTGATCATATGTGAGGCTCTTTTGTTAATTAAATTATTCTTAGATAGATTGTGCCCATTTAAGTTGAAAGACTTTTCTTCTTACCTGAGGAAATAGGATATAAAGCAGTTTATGTTCTGACAGTGGGAGAAAGGAGATATAGGTGTATATGTGACTATGCAGGTATGATTTATTGTTTGTTTCTTTTAGAAGGAGAGATCAGACCTGAAATGAAAGAGACTCCAACAGAAGTGGGCCTCTTTGTGGAAGAAACTGACAAACAAAAATTAATGAGTGATGGTCTGGATAACTTAGCTTGTAGAAAATTCTGCAATGAATATCGAAATCCATCCCTTCCTGAACATCAAAGAATGCATACTGAGGAAAAACCTAGTGAAAGTATTCAGTGCAGAAAGACTTTTTCACAGGAAAGTCTTGCTAGACATCAGAGAATTCACTCTGGTGAGAGACCTTATGAATGCAATCAATGTGGAAAGAAATTCAATTGGAACTATGAACTTTCTGTACACGAGAGAATCCACACAGGGGAGAAACCTTATGAATGCAAGCAATGTGGAAAGACGTTCAGTCGGAGCTCTAGTCTTGCTATGCATCAAAGAATCCACAATGGGAAGAAACCTTATGAATGCAAGCAATGTGGAAAGACATTCCGTCAGAGCTCCAATCTTGCTCGACATCAGAGAATTCACTCTGATGAGAAACCTTATGAATGCAAACAATGTGGAAAGACATTCAGAGTGAGGCCTGATCTTGCTGTACATCAAAGAATCCACACTGGGGAAAAACCTTACGAATGCAAGCAATGTAAAAAGACATTCACAAAGAGCTCCCATCTTGCTCAACATCAAAGAATCCACAATGGGGAGAAACCTTATGAATGCAGTCAATGTGGAAAGACATTCAGGGAGAACTCCAAACTTGCTATACATCAGAGAATCCACACTGGGGAGAAACCTTATGAATGCAGGCAATGTGGAAAGACATTCACACAGAGCTCCAATCTTGCTATACATCAGAGAATCCACACTGGGGAGAAACCTTATGAATGCAAGCAATGTGGAAAGACATTCAGTTGGAACTATGAACTTGCTATACATCAGAGAATCCACACTGGGGAGAAACCTTATGAATGCAGGCAATGTGGAAAGACATTCACGCAGAGCTCCAATCTTGCTATACATCAGAGAATCCACACTGGGGAGAAACCTTATGAATGTGAACAATGTAGAAAGACATTCAGTCGGAGCTATAGTCTTGTTGAACATCAGAGAATCCACACTGGGGAGAAACCTTATGAATGCAAGCAATGTGGAAAGACATTCAGCCGGAGCTCTCATCTTGCTCAACATCAGACAATCCACTCTGATGAGAAACCTTATGAATGCAATCAATGTGGAAAGACATTCAGTGGGAATGATTATCTTGCTATACATCAGAGAATCCACACTGGGGAAAAACCTTATGAATGCAAGCAATGTAGAAAGACATTCAGACACAATTCCAGTCTTGCTCGACATGAGAGAATCCACTCTGATGAGAAACCTTATGAATGCAATCAATGTGGTAAGACATTCAGAGTGAAACCTGATCTTGCTCGACATGAGAGAATCCACACTGGGGAGAAACCTTATGCATGCAAGCAATGTGGAAAGACATTCACTCGAAACACTACTCTTGATAAACATCAGAAAATCCACAAGGGGGGGAGAAACCTTATGAATGCAATTAATGTAGAAAGACATTCCCATGGAGCTCCAGTCTTGTTTACACAGAGCTCTCAATTTGCTTAAAATCAGTCAATTCACTATAGTATGTTATAAGCCTTACTATGATTAGGTCCAATGAGCAAATGATTTAGACCTACAATCTGATATGATACTCAAATTACAACCAAGTTATATAAGAACTGATTACTTTGGTGTAACCCACTGCATTGTTCATTCTGTATGTGTATGGTATCAAGCAGACAATCAATGAGTATTGATATGCTCATAAAAGAGCTAGCCAAAAGCCCCTTGGTGTAGAGGCAAATAAGATTCTCTATGAAAATACAAAGCTACACCTTCTTGTTTATCATGATACCAGACTATATATTTTTTTAAAACGTATACAATAGCCTACAATACTTAAAGATTGGGCTGGATTGGATGATTTCTTCCATACCAGTGGCACTAGGAATGCTTTTCTCCATGATCCAATTGTACTATGCTTTGAGAAAATGTGTGAGAATGGTCGTTGGGAAGAAAGCTAAGGAAAATTACATAAATTCTGATGGTGACAATGAGGGAGATTAGTCAAATGAAAACTCATTAAACAAATGGCTGGTGAAAGAGAAAATAACAATAACAATGCAAAGAACACACAACTAGACACCACTTCTGTAGCAGAAGAGGGGAAGAAAGATGATGCAGCAGGGGCAATACCAATTCTGCCACTGAGGGACCAAACAAGGTCACAAGGGGATCAAGGAATTATACATATCAAAACACATCAGCTGTTTTCAGCTGGGGACTTGGAAAGCCTATAGAAAAAGATGCCAAAATGATTTGCCAAACCTATGAGTTGTATAAAGGATTTCAAGTGGGCAATCCGTTTGTATGACCCTACCTTTATTGTTACAGAGATACTTCTATTGGAACTCCAAAGGGAGAAAGACCAGTTTATTGGGGAAGCATGATTAAATCCCAATTTAATGCCATGGCCAGAGAAAGGGCAAGAGTTGGAGCTTTCTAATAATCAAGACCTGACATCTATGTAGGGCAAGGGAAGATCTAGTGGGGGCAATGGAATTACATTCCAAAAGAGCTGATACGTAGGGACATTTAGAAAAATTGAAGCAGGAGGCTGGGGAGTATCCCTCAGTATTCTTTGATAGGGTAGTGATATAGCCAAAAATGTTCTAGGATGTCAAGACTTAAATGAACAAAATCTCCAACATAGCCAGAGACGGTATGTTAAGGGAAATAGTCTATCTGTAAGGACACACTTTTGTCTACACTGCCCAGAGTGGGAATCCTTAGGGTTGGAAGATCTTAGGCAAACTGCTACATATGTGTTTACTGGGGATAAGGAAACAAAATCACAAAGGGATGAGTTACTGAATGAGCTTAAGTCACAGCTGAAAGAGGAAAATAGTAAACTGAGGCAGAAAGAAATCGAAGAGGTCAAGAACCTACTTACATTGCAACAGTACAGACCCAAAAGAGAATTTACACAAACCAGACAGAAAAAACATAACTAAATGTTTTTTATGTGGCAAGTTGGGACACATAGAAATTTTAATTTAAAGGCTTAATTAGATTTCGCAAACAAGAAGGGATTGTGGAGAAACAAGACAACATACAACAACAGACAAATACACAGTGTTGTTCACACAACTGCATGAATAATTCAGTCCACACTCCCAATCTTGACACTGTGAAAAAATTCATCCAACAGGGAGAAAAGCCTAAGTATTTCTCAGTAGTTTCTGGTGCTACAAGGCAAAGTCAGTCTTGAAGCCATGATTTGGCGGCAAACGACATAATAATACTGGGGCAAAGAAAGGTAGAAGTAGTATTGGAGGGAAATACATTGACTACTTAGAACCCAGAGTTGGAAGAAACTTTAGAGAATATCTAGGCATCCAATCATTGAGGTACATTCAAAGGGACCTAAGGAAACCATTGAAACTAGAGGTTCTTACACTGGAGTACATGGATGTGTAATAATTAAAATTAAATCATGAAGCTGCTAGTAGATTTAGTAGCTTTCTTACATCAAAGTAGTGATAGTAAAGAGAGGGAAATGTAGGAAAGAGGTAGAGAGAAACTTAGCTTAATACCCTGTCTGCCATATTGATGGATTGACGCTTACCACCAACATGTGTTCCTTCACGTTCCAACCTCCAGCCAGAAGAGCGCAACAGTCAGAGCAAGACCCTTGGACTACCTTATAAGCAATTTTCTCCACCCACTAGCTTTCCCACATCACATCTCAGGAACCAATCACAGTTCCTTAATTTGCCTGGCACCACCCTGGGGGCAGTGCTTGTGGGATCAGTTTCTCAACTTGGTTTCAACTTCCTTTCTCTGAGGGCCCGTCTATCCCTGCACATCTCAATGATAAACAACCTCCATGTCCCCGACTGATTACATCAAAACAAAGCAACATAATGTGGGGAGGAGTTCCCTTCCCACAGATGGCTCTCTGGGGTCTCTGAACTTGAATGGGAAAAAGCAATCACATCTTTATCTCAATCTAATAAGTTTCCTTTGCAATACTATGTATTTTAAAAACTTCTGGGAAGGGGTAGCAAATTTAGGGTTAGGATTTGGATTGGGGTTACAGCCTGCTAAATGGGGTTCTAATCCCAAAAAGTTGAATCTAAACCCATTTCTTCTAATTCCAAATCAAATATTCTTTCCATGATACCACATGGTCTTTAGTAGCCAAAGTTCAGTTTAAGAGACATTAGCCTTATTTTGAGACTAAGCAATGAGTTCCTAGCCAAAGACCAAGCAACCAAACCAAAAGAGGCCTAAGACCTTTGGGGACCTGTACTCCCATCCAATCCCTCTGGACATTTTCTCTCTGCAGTCACCTTCCCAGTCCATGAATCCACTGCCAGCCACACAAAGAGTAAGGGGCCACCAGAAATATTTTCTCCCCAGCCCCATCTTCTGTCTTCTAGTCCTCAAATGTCTTCCCCACTAAAAATAACCAAATAAACCAACATGATTTTTTGGTGCTAGGAAGAAAAAGTAATTGTACAACAAATGTGATTTACTAGGGGAATCACTGAACCAATTGTGTAATAGGAATGGAATTGACCATGCCTGGGCCCCAGGATCAGATGATGTGTGCAAGCCCAGCAGAGAAAAAGGAGACTTGAGTCCAATGCACAGGACTACAATACTGGAAATAGAAATCACTGTAAAGAAGAACTGGGCTCCCGGGCATTGTGATAAGAGACAATGAAAAATGAATCCCTCTGGTCCTGAGAAAAGCTGGGGTCTCAGGGGAAGAATGCCTTCTTCCCTGTCATCCTATTCAGCGCACATTTCACCTCTTCATTACAAGGGAGTTTCAGGTTTCAGGGCTGCGGGATAATGTGTAATTAGAATCTGTTACCTTAAAAACTATGATCCCCAACAAAACTACGATTCCCAGAACCCCATTTCCTGTCATTACATGCTGATGTAGACAGCATATAAATTGGGTGGAGATCTCTCTCTTTCTTGCCTTCCTATCACAGCTTTGGTGGAGCGGGGATTTTTGAGTAGATAGAAAAACTTAGTCATGTGGTTCTATTTTGTCAGATAATAAACTTTATAAAATAATACTTGAAGTATTAGGCATTAATTTTCTATCTTACAGTAACATAGCAGTGAGGGATTTTAAAACCAACGTTGATTCAATATGGAAAAGAAGAAGAAATGGGCAGAGCTAAAGTCAAGCGGATGTCTCCAGTTCAATATGTCATCAAGCACCATGAGATTCAAAGCCAGGCTTTCTCCCAGAAAAAATTTCCCAAATTGGTAATGACATGCTTGACTCTAACTCTTAAAATACAGGGAGGGTTGTTTTTGAGTTCTTCAGTCTATGATCAAGTGAAGAATTCCTGGTAGTGTCTGTGGAGCTTTAGAGTTGACCAGGGCCAATGCTGAAACAGCTTGGTGTCTCGTCATGGCTTTTTCAGCTTCCCTAAGAACTTCCACCCAAGGCAGGGACTTTCCCATCACAGGGGCAGCTCTCTGCCCCACTTCCTGCCTCCAGCAGAGCAAGAGTTGGGAAAGATACTGAATATGTGGGCTTGTACATGGCTGGAACACCCAGTCTGGGATTTGGGGGACCAGACCTCATTTTGGTCAGGGCAGGCCTGCTGATTGCCACTGTTTGGAATTGGGCAGTCATTCATGCAGTCTTTGGAGAGCGTCTACTGGCTGTGTTTGCACTGTACTTGGGCTTGTAAGGGTGAAAAAGGGGTTTTATGGGTTCAGTATATTAAAGATGGTTGCCAGAGGATTGAACAATTATCAATCCTCAATTAAGAATAATCTCAAGTCAAAATGGACTTTTATGGAAGTTTATTTACAATTAGGAAGGTTGAAGGTAGGGAAATTGAGAGAAATTCTGGCCCAGAACAGATAAGAATTTAGAGGCCCCAGCAAAGGAGCACAGAGGTTAATTAAATAAGGCTTCTAGCCACAAGGCCTTTTACAATTAGAGAGGCAAGAGAGGCCTCCCTGAGGGTAGAGACTCCAGAAACACCAAGGGAGGAGATAGTCAGCCTAACTTACCCACGTGACAATTCAAAGGGAAGCAGTCAGAGGTCCCACCAGAGTCTCAGCATTCCAACACTCCTCCATGAACCAGAAGAGCTCCTCACCAGAGGCTCTCTTCCACCAAAGACCTCCACTGACTGAGGACCTTCTCCTTTTAAAGGGGTCACTTATGCATCACTTCCTGTTCCTCCCTCCTAATTCACGTGTCCAATCACAATAGACAATTCTCATAGACTGCCTGGGGGATGGTCAGTCGATCCTGATTCATCACCCACTCTAGCACACGTGGGTTATTGACTCCCAGAATTGGAGGTGCTCTCACGTTTGGTGTTTAAATCTAAAGATGGACTGTGTAGACTTAATCTAATTATCACAGGCTAGAGCCCAAAACCTACATCTTGGAACTGAACCTTCTACAGAGATAGATTTGTATTCCTGCCCCTCCCCACCTTTATGATTATGTATTCTTGTATTAGCAATGTTCTCTATTATTGAGATGTGATGCTAGCATAGTCAAGCCATTTGAAATGCTAGAGAAAGTCAAGCTACTAGCAAATGAGCAAAAACAAGCCTAAGAATAGATAGCATTTACCACTCAGAGTGATAATTCTGCAGTTCCCACTCCACTTTTCAGCTGATTTCACGTGATTTTGCATCATTGATGAAGCCGTCCACCGACTCCACGAAGATTCCTAGTGGGTTGGACACTCAGAAAGGGGAACCAAGGACTGAGTGAAAATGGGTTACGGGTTAAGGATTAATGGAAAGAGAACATAAGGCGAGAATAAAGATACGCAGACACAGAAAGTTTTGGCATAAGGTAGACAGACAGCAAGTAAGCTCTGATGGTCAAGAGCTTCATGGTTAGGAGCTCTGATGGTCAAGAGCTCTCTTGCCAACTGATGTCTTGTCACTTTTATTGGGGTTACAACAGTATGGGAGGAAGGGGAGAGACCAGTGGCCTGATACATTAACATTATGAGGTCATCATCATGAAATGCAAACTGCCAAAACCTGAAACAATAGGTAGAGCTAAGATCTGGATCTAGGGAGGATATGGCCTAAGGTATCTACTGATGTTTGATACCTATGTTAATTGATCATTGAAGGAAAAGTAAGGAGACTGAGATAACTGACTCTCTTCTGGGGTGTAGCCTTAGGGAAGGGCTAGGGATTTGGCAAGGTCAACATTCAATTTGACTCAAGATTGCAGAGATCAATCATTAGCAGTATAAGAGTTAAGTTTTTGAATACTTCTTAAAATAATATCACAATTAATGTATACCTGGATTGCTACAATTATTTAAGATATACCTGTCTGCATGCTGTATGCTTATTCTGACTTTTGTCAAACATAGACAAAACTTTGGGGCGTATATGGGGAGGCCACTCACAACGCTCAAGGTCTTTGGTCTTGACCAGAGTCTGACTTTATTGTGAAATTGGCCAATTCTCTCTTGAGAAATCTATTTCTTTTTGGCTGGGAGACTTTGTTTCCCTTTTTGGCATCTTTACTAATGAAATGTTTGCCATACACCTGAGATCAATGTCTTGATTTGCTGAAACTTCTCTTTGCCTTGAGTTGAGATCTTGAATCAGAAGACTAACAGTTCATCCCCACAGGCTTTCACTGAGTGGGAAGCTTCATGGGATCCTAGATTTAGAGCTGCAAAGGCCTTAGATGCCTTTCATCCTACACTTTTATTTTTCAGATGAGGAAATGGAGGCCTGGAGGAGTTGTCAAAGGGACCCAGATAGCAAGTGATGGAGTTCAGATATGAACCCATCATGGCCTCTGATCCTTCCCACTCCACCACATTGCCACCTCCTCCATTTCTGGGCACCAAATTCCCACATTGAGTTTCTGTGCATGAGAAAGAGAGAATAGAGCTGGCTGATCAGACATGCCCTTCCCACCAAGTTTCCTTCCTTATTCAGCTAGCTAACTTTACCCAGAAGAGGACCAAGGCCTTCTCCCAAGACTACTACCCCTTTCAGCACTCCTGCACCAACTACCCAGGTCGATCACCAAAGAATTTAAAAGTGCTCTTTGACTACAGTGTGAATGACTGAGTGCAAATTAGATAGGCAAATGACAGATACACAGCCCCCCCTTTCCTCAATTAGCTCCCCTAACATGTAGGCATTGTTCCAGCCCCTACTGCTGCTGTGATTGCTTTTAGACTACATGGAGAGGTGCAGCACTCAGAATAAGGGATGGGCCCCGAGCACAAGAATTAGAAGCCTGAAGGTCAATGAGTCAGTAACTAAGTCTCTGAGGACCCAGCAACCTACCAGCTTGAGGGGTAGCTGTGTAAGTGAGCTGAGCAGATGTGCTAATGTTTGTCAAGTGACTAATTGGTGGAATCCCCATCAACACTTTCCCTACAAGTAGCAGAGCCCTCTGCCGGATTATGCTTCACGTGCAGCACTACCAGGACTATTGGGGGCCATCACCATCCTCAGAGGTAGCCCTGGGGCTTAGGAGGAGCTCCTTCCCTCTCAACTACATGCTGAAACACTGGAGAATGTCCCTGCTACTGCAAAGACCAAAGGAATGCAAAGAAATACTAGCCTACTTGCCCTTCTTTGGAACCCAAAGTTTTACTAGACATTTCTTGTTTGATCCTCACAGTATCCCAGTGAGATAGATAGATGCTCTTAATAGCCCCATTTTTCAGATAATGAAATCGAGGGTCAGAGAGATTAAATCATTTTGCTCTGTCTGGGATGGGAGAGGAGCTCCAGGTCCTTCTGACTGACAGTCTGGCCATCACTCCAACCATCAAGAGGCTGCCATGCCTAGAAAGGCTCACATGAAGTGGGTGCTCCCAGGGATCCTGCCCCTCCCCCTCAATGGTGTCATGGCAGCCACATTCTCTGCCAAGCTCCATCATAGACAGATGAAGGGAGCACCAGCTTTACTGACCATGAAAACATTCTATCTTTATTGCTCAGAACTTCTGTAAATGGATGGTATCAGGATTCAAGTAACCTGATGTTACATGTAGATATTGCCAAGATTCCCCTTTGAATGAGCACACAGCCAGCCCTTCAGCCCTCTATTTGTATTCAGTGTTGGCCACTCTCTAATTCGATAGCAAGGAGTGGGACTCTACTGGATTTCTGGGATAGAGGAATCCTCCTCCATATATGCAGATGAGCACCTTCTCTGTATCTAATGATCTAAGAGGATTGCCTCATCCAGTGACTTGTCCAGAGTCACCCAGTCAGGATGACACAGAGGCAGAACTTGTCCCCAGGGCTTCCTGACTTTGAGGCCTTAAATGCTAAGAAGAGTTGACCATCTAGCATTTGGAAGTATCCAAAAGAGAACTCTGCAATTCTCCCAGTCCCTGCCCAAACACCCCCTTTGAAGCTTCTTTCTGTCTCCTGAGAGCCACCCAATGACCTGGCTCTTCTTTGACTCTTCATTTTCCCTATCTCCATAAAGTCAGTAGCTGGCAGATCTCTCAAGGACCTCCCACTCCAGCCTCTCTGCCTCTTACTGGGACTCAAACAGCAGTAGCTGCCTCTCTTCTGTCCATCCAACCTCCATGGAGCCGCCAAGGTGGTGGACAGTGTCAGCGGCCTTCTGCAATTCCAGGGGCTCCACACGCAGTTCTAAGATCAAATGCAAACTCTTCCCAAATGATCCTCTCTCTCCATTTCTTCCTGCCCTTCTGCCATATTAGTCCTTTTTCCACATACTCCCGCAGAGCCACACTGAATTACTAGCAGGAAGAACAAAGCTTCATGTGCATTTTTCCTCACTGGCTGGGCCTGTAAGGCTTTCCCTCTTTATTTCCACCTAGAATCCCAAGGCCCCTCAGAACTCGTGCTGTGTACATGAAGCCACAAAGAACCACCAGTACTCTCTGCCACAAATCTCCTTGGGTTTCTTATGTATGAATTGGGACCAAATGACCAGGTTTTATGTCTGTCCTTAGGTATTTGGTTTTCGATCCAAAGGGAAGGGAAGATAGCAGTTGTATGGTACCTTCTGTGTGCTGTTATCAATAAGTGGGTAATCTATAATCTTTGGTTGAAAAGGAGGGATAAATGTGAATGCGGTCACATGGAGGAGGAATGAAAGGGGATAGCTGAGTGTAGGGAAGGGATGAATGAGGTGGTATATTGGATGGTAAGGGAATAGATGGGGTATTCAGGAGAGGCAGCTTAAACAGGCTTGACACTATGACTAGAGACAGAGGACAGTGGAGGAGATAGGGTGAACTCTTCAAGGTGAGGAAGGGTATCTCTATAGATACCAAGGAGTTGGGCCAGTCAGAAATGTTTTAAATCGGCCTTGAGGGCTTTTCTTGTTAATTTCTAAAGTCCCTCGAGGGAGGAGTCAAAGGGGCTCCTCCCTGCCAGTGAAACTGATGGCAGGAAGTCTCGGGTAAGGACTTCCTACCAAGATGGATGCCTGCAGTTCCCCCAAGAAATAAAGAGAAAATAATTCCTTCCCTCTTCAACCCTTGCCTAAATTTTCGATACAATGATTCACCAGAGGCTTTGAGTAGGTAACAAAGGGGATTTATTAATATTCTGGGTTAGTCAGAAGGAGAGAGGGGTTTAGCATTTTGTAACAGCCGCTAGGGAGAAAGCTGAAGCTGGGGGAAGGGTCAGGAGAGGGTTAGCCTGAGAGAGCCTGCTCTCCCAGTCAGAAGATTTGGCTGCCTTAAAGTAAAGTATATACCAGACCAATAAAATAAGGGATAGCTTGATTTAAGGATGTCAGGAAAACTAAACCCACAAAGTCTAATCACCAAAACCCAAAAACCACCCTTCCTCCCAGAGCCCCACAGGGAAATACAAGAAGAATAACAGGGGTATAATATGGAGAGGTCAGGGAGAGGTCCAGAGAAATCAGCTAGGTTCAAATTGCCCAGAGACAAAAAGCACAGGTCAAGGCAAAGCTGAAAGCCAAAAGCCCAAAAGCAGAGCCGCAGTTGGAACTTCAGCTCTCTTCAAGCCTCAGATTCCAACTGCACTTTTTGTCAAGATTCTAAGGCTTCTAACTGCCAGGAAATTTTCAGTTGGCTTTTGCAAGGGCAAAAGCTTCTGCATTTCAGTGCCAGGCATTGGGCTGAGTGAGGCCATTGAAGCCTCACAAAAACTCTAGGAAATATTTTTATTTTCTCCATTCTAGTGTTAAGAAATGGAGGCGAGCAGAGGTGAATTGACTTGCCTGAGGTCACACAACTAGTCAGAACCTAAGGCTAGATTGGAACTCAAGTCTTTCTGAAACCAAGTCCAGTGCTCTGTGTGTACTTTGCTGACTCTCGATAAATTCAGCTAAATGGAATTCATGCTGCTGTTATGCCTGCAGCTGTGTGCTGTACTAAGGAGACAAAAGCAGATACAGGCTGTACGCCAAGGAACTTGGGTCATATTTAGAAATCCCTCCACCTTCAACCTGCCTCCAAACCAGCTTTCCACCCTCAGCTCATCTGAATAGCATTCACAATCCAAGTGGCCTTCTGGCCCTTCCTTAAACTTGACCCATCATCTCCCACCTCTGTGCCCAGGGACCTCTTCCAGTGGACAGAATACCAGCCCTCTTGGAACCCTCTCAATTCTGAAAGACTTGTTTTCACTTCTTTGAAGAACAAGCCATGGTGACCCTTCCACCATGAAGCCTCTCTTCCTCCCCCCAGCTAATTGCATCCTCTTTCTTGTCTGTCATTCCTGGAGTACCTCCTCTGATCTCTCCTTTGCCCCCTTGAGTCCTATGGGACAGTCTATCTTCACCCTCACAGGAGAGTATAAGCTCTTGGGAGGTCAGGACGTTCCTTTTCTTGCCTGAAGAATCTCAGAACAGATATTTGAAGGTTCTAGGTGCTTCATCAGTGTGTTGTTTGATCCTCGTAGAGTTGAAATCACTGGCCTTGCCCAAAGGCAAAGTGGAGACTGTCCAGAAAAGAGGGTCCAGCCACCATTTTAAATGCATGGATTTGATGCTAAGATGTGGAACCTTTCTACAAGTAGCCCTGAAATGATATTTGCAATCTACTATTTCATGGGCTAGGGTCATAGTATATAGGAAGACAAGCTGAGCTAAGGGTTCAGAGCGCATGAGCAGTAGCAAGCCTCAGATTCCTTGTCTGTAAAATGAGGAGGATAATAATAACTATCTCAACAATAAGTCCGTTATATGGAAGCTATTTGGAGGATCCACAGAGGAGGGGTTTTATTTGCCTTGGACAACACCATTCAATTTAATCTGCCCCAGGAGTGCCCAACTTAAGTTGAAGTCGTTCTGCTAAGGGGCTTAGAAGATGAGAGGAGTTCTGCACAAGTTCTACAATATTCTGTCTTTCCCTCCTTGACTCAGTTGTACCTGAAAGGAATTATCATTTTCTGTGAAAAGAGGAAAAGGAAACAAATTTAGTTTGAAAAAAATTATTAAATACTTGCCACGGATCAAACAGCATGGCAGAGTGACTAAGGGCTCAAAAATTTGAGATTCATATTCCACTGACTGACATTTACCAATTGTATGGTCATAGGCAAGTCACTTACCCTTTTTAAAGCCTCAGTTTCTCCTCTGTAAAATGGGCATAATACCCAGTGTAGCTACCTGACAGGATTCTGTTGACGGTCAGATGAGATCATATGTAGAGTGCTTTAATACATGAGTGTCATTATTATTATTATTAATCTCTGCCTTTAAAACGTTCTCATTTTAACAGGAGAGACTTGCCTTTCCAAAGAGACCAAGTTGTAGTTCTCCCTTTTTGTAGAAGTTCCCTTCTCCCTCTAAGGATCTTTCCCGTTTGCATGTGTTCATTGATAATCCTGCTATTCTTACAAGGGAAATGATAGGAAACCATATTCCCAGGAGATCTAGATAGGAGGGGTCCACCTCTTCCCAGCTGTCAGTCTCAAAGCTATTCTGGAATTCCTTTTTACAAAAATCGGTGTTAGATTTGCAACACATTACAAGCAACAACTTGTAACCCCAAGAACTCCAAGGGATTCTGTGCATCTGCCAAAACCAAGAGGGTTAGTTGGTGACTATGCCTCCAGCCACTGTCTCTTTGCCTGATGGCTAGAAGCATTATCAGCTTAATCAATCAGAGCAGTCCAAACAATAAAACCATTTGGGGCATATAAATATTGCCCTATTCTGCAACAGCAAACATTCTATCAAAATCACTCCAAAATCTTTGCTGAGTAGCTTGCTTTCCATCATTATATGTGTGTATATCTCTTTTGCATATGTCTTATTGGCAGCTAGGTGGTCCTCGTGCTGGGTCTAGAGTCAGTAAGATCTGAGTTCAAATTTGAACTTGGACATTTCTCAACTGTGGGACACTGGGAAAATCACTCAACCTCTGTCTGCCTCAGTTTCTTCAACTTTAGATATAATTGATATCATAATAGCACTTACCTTACACAATTGTTGATAAGCCTGTTAGTTACCCTCAACCTGGTTTGGTCCATCTGCCAAGGTGGTTTACCTGGGTGTGGCTGCTGTGCATGCTATCGCTTCTTGGAGTCCTGGGCGAGAGCTGGGTTTAGAATCGAGGTCAACAAGAGGTGGACGAGAAGCCCTGAGAAGGGCTCTGCAAGCCTTTCTCCCAGAGGTTCTGCTTCTTCTTGAAGACCCCATGTACCCCATCTATCTAGAACTAAATCTATGTAGCTATGCACAATATGTATGCAGATATATAGATATGATGTGTGTGTTCACATACATATCAAGATATGCATCTCTCTAGTTTAGAATTACCTCTATTATAGCATCTTCCAAGGAATCTTAAATAATCTTGGAATAGGAATGGGAGATACCTAGTTGTAAAATAACCTGCAAGTCAGTGTCAAATGTTTTCCTTTTCCATACTCCACAAATAATAAATGCAATAAAAGCTGATATTTTCTACATGTTTCCATCAACTATCAAATGGAAAAAATGGAGTCCATTGTTGAATGCCATTTGCAAAAGCATACCAACGTGCTAATTTTATTACTGAAAATACCCTAAATTCATAAATAGATAACACCCAAACATATTTGGTAGAGATGACCATTTGTAGAATCAAGAAGGTCTGAAATTTTTCTATACCTAGCCCTCAGGTTCATTTAGCTACCTTGCAAAGTGACTCTTCAGCATCCTCACAATTCTAGTGTCTTCAGCACAGATCTCTATCTTCACACTCTTACCTAATTTAGCTGCTCTTCCTGCCTATGCTCTCTTGAATGCCATTTTTTACTTCCTATAGAAGCATCTCAGAGACTCATGTGGGAGGGTCCAATTACAGTTCATCTGTTCCCCTTGAAGAAAATAGTTTGCTATTTTTTACAAACCTTTTTTATTTTTCTTTTGTTTGTAGTCCCTTCTTCCATTTTCATTCCTGAATACCCTTAATATGATTTTGTTTAGTTGAATATTTTGTCAAACTTATTTTTGGACTGGTTTTAACCTCTACTGCTTTTCTCTAATTCATGAGACTGTATACTACTTCTACTCATCCACCATCCTTTGTAAGACTTTATAGAAATATTCATATTGTTACCTATCATTGCTCGGTAGATGTCTCTCTCTGTTTAGCATGTAAGTAAAATGTTTGCTGAATAAAGTGCCTTCTGGGATCTTTTAATCTCTTTGTAGCAGCTTAATTAAAGTGGTTTAGCTTTTGGATAAAATTATTGTACTCAATTTTTATATCATATCTGTTTTCCATTTCCCATTTTTTTTTTTATTTTTAGTAGTTTGGTTAAGTAACTCAAGGCTAAATAGCATGTCTTTTCCCACATTACATTTTCCCTTGTTTTTTAATTATAAATGATGCAGACATCTAACTCAAGGATAATTCTTATATCTATACTAATTCCTTTCTCGTCCATTAAAATGTGCCAACTTCATTTTGTGGGATATTATTGTTTGAGTTTCAGTGCATCTAGTATCTCATGATAGTCTAACCTTCAAATCTTACCCAGATCAAATTGTGTGGTGATACCAGGAAGGTGTAAAATTTAAATTAATATCAATAACTCCAAGTATTATATTTTATAAAATTTATTAGTAATCACTTGAAGTAGAAGAAATAAAAGAACAAAAGGAAAAGGAAAAAAAGCCAGAATAAAAACACGTGGGTGAAATTCTCCTGCCTGGCTCTCCCCCCAAGCTCCACAGCACTCTTTCTGGGAGCAGCTTTTATCTTCAAAGCATAAGGACATAACGTGAGAACAAAAATGGAAAGCTCAGAAAGAGAGTTCTGGGGAGAAAATTCTAATTACACAAAGGGGAAGGGAAGGAAGGGAGGGAGATAAGATCAATCATATAACTTAAGAAAACGTGTGTGCAAATTTGTTATAACATGTAATTGATAATAAACAAATGTTTAACCTTCAGATCTTTGTTCTCCTCCAGGTCTGTCACCTGAACTATATTCAGTTTAGACCCCGAACCTCAATTTCCCATCGATCTCTCTCCATCCTAGTCTTTTTCACCTCTGTACGGCAAGCAATAGTAAGGAAAGGAGAAAGGAATGAGCATCGAGCGCCTGCTGCATGCAAAGCGCATGACAAATACCACTCCATGTGATCCACACAACAACCTTGTGAAGTAGGTCCTACTAGTATCCCTACTGTACAGTTGAGGAAGCCGAGGCAGGCAGAGGTTAAATGATTTGTCCAGGGTTGCACAGCTGAGATTGAACATGTGTTCTTAACTCCAAGAGCTGTCAGTGCCACATCCATTGAGCCATCTCCCTGTCTCTAAGGCTGGCAATATAAGTTGGAGCTAAACAGCTTTAACTACAGAACAGATGAGTTTGCATTTAGCCCTATAAGAAGTATGGACTCGGTGGGGTTTATATGGGCCAATGAGAAGCAAAATTAGATAGATCCCTCTCGTCAAGTGCTGATTCCTCCATGAAAGTGATGCTAACGACATTCCTGGCCTTTGGAGGCTATCTGACATCACTTTCCATTTCTCTCTCTAATGGAGGGAGCTGGTCAGGAAGAACCCAGTCCTTCAAACATGGCCATGTCTGACCGACACCAGGGAAAATGTATGGTTGGTGAGCCTGATGCCAGACAGTGCCCTGAAGGGGGCCTTTCCCTCCCGATTCGAAACATGCACAGATCTCACGTGGATGGTTCTCGTCAGCTCTTAATAGGCTGCTGAGCTGCACTGAGTGTGTGGAACACGAGGCATCATCAAGCAGAAGAACGCTCTTTGGTCTTTACTTACTTAGTTTATACTTATGAAGCGAAGAGAAAGAACGAAAGAAGAGCTGCCATAGCAGAGGCCGTGGGGACCAACTGCCTTCTTTGCAATTGGGCGACCGTATGACCGTAAACACACGGCACCCTCGTTTCAGTCTCCCTTTTGTTTAGCCATTCCTGACTGAATATGGGGGACAGAGTGGATGAGGTCAGGACCTGGTGAATACCAAAAGGAGGAGAGAATCATCATAGGTCCTGCAGCTGGAGTCCTTAACAGAAGTGGCCAGTAGCAACAGCAGCTACGCCCGGCGAGTCACTAACCCTGGAGGGCCATCTGAGGGAGCTGCCCTCCGAAATGAGTAGAAATAGTGAGGCCAGCACCTGGCAGATATCTAGAAACACATCTATCTCACCGAAGGAATGACAGCTTCTCACGGGGAAGGACTAACTTGTTATGGTCTGCAGAGCCAGTGCCCAATCTGGGATCTTGCCTGATCTTGCCCATCGGGTTGATGGGAATCGAACTTGAATCACACGCCAGTCGCAGTTGGGTTTTGAACTATTCGCTGGGACTGTGCAAGGGAGGCTAGCAGTGAGGTATCGGCAAAGCAGATCAGAAGGCAGTCTTTATAGGACCAAAGTAACAGATGCGTGAGGGCGCTTCTGTTCCCCAGCCACAAATGCTATTGCTAAGCCACTAAGCATCTAGAAGATGACGGTCACAAGAGGCGTCAGGCAAAAGAGGGTAGGTGGGGTACCAAAAGTCTATCGCCACCACTAGCAAAACAATTCAAAGCCCTGTTGAGGGGGGAGGATGTCATCATTGTAGAAGAAGGAGAGCTCCATTATGATGGTTAATAATAAGCGAGTCATCATTCCTTCAATCCCCTAAGTAGCCCTCGCACTAATGAGGCCACCACCTGTTATATTGAATCTCTGGGAGCTTGAAGTTCATTCAATGATTGACAGATAAGTCAGTTGGATAGAATGTTCCCAGGGAGGCCTGCGAGAGGCAGGAGGGGGCTGTTGAGAACCCTGAGCAGAAGCTCTGGGTCTTGTACCTGTGCTGAGGCTGGAGATCGGGGTGGATCCTGGTCTTGGAGTGAGAGAGTGCAAACACCACTCTGCAAGCTCTTCCTGTCCTTCTCATTCCATTATCAACCTGTACTTGACCACCACCTCAGTGTCTGCTGCCCCAGATATTAGGAGTTTCACCATCTTAGCTATCCGGGCTTCCAGGGCCCGGGAGGGATCCGGGAAGTGGGCAGGAGGCGAAGAAGAGGGTGGAAGGGGTGGAGATAGCTCAACTGTTAAGGCTGAAGATCTATTGAAGAAGAAGCTGAAGATTTCCCAGCAGTTTACCTGCTCTGGTTTAGTCCTGGCCAGGCTGGACCAGAGGGAAGCTGCATTGAGAGCAGTGAGAGTTTCATTAGTAATCATTAAAGTAGGGTCTCCAGCACCTCAATCCTTTACCCTTATCCTTCCTGTTTAATATATAAAGTTCAAGTACCTCCTAAATCCGTTTCAAAGCTTGTTTTGGGAAGGGAGACAAGGCAGTCAGAATATCAACGTTATCCCAGCTGAAGAGCCCAATTAACATATCAATTAACCCCAGGTGGGTCCTGAAGGGATAAACCTCTTTGACCTGAAGGATCCTGCCTGGGCAACTGTTATAAAGGAGAAGCGCCATCTTGACCTCTCTGTACATCATTTCTACTACCTCAAATAGATACTAGTGACCTTCATTAATTATAACACACCTAATCAGAAAGCATCTCTGTGCATTTTTGCAGTCCTCCAGTGCTCTCAAGCTGTGTAACCGAAATATTAGAGGTGGTGCAGTGCAGTGGAAAGGGGCAGAAGACCCTGGTTCATATCACGGCTCTTCTACTTGCTGCCTGTGTGAATTCTCTGGGTCTCAGTTTCCCCATCCATTAAATGAAGGGGTTGGACAAGATGACCTCCAATATTCCTTTCAGCTCTAAATCCATAATCCCTTGGGCTGGTGAACCACCAAAAGCCTTTTTCTCTTTCCAATGAAAATGAAAATGAATTTCCCTGAGATACTCACCAATGCTGCCTGCCTTCAATGCAGGTCAAAGTCTTAGTGAACTCCCTAGAATCTGCCAATCAGAGGCGCAGTGGATTCCCTAGAATACTGAGACTGGCCCAGGGTCACCAGCCAGAACGTGTCGGAGGGCTCAGTTCTCCTCTGCTGACCCCCGGACCTTGCCTGCCGACCATCCAGAAGTCCAATCCGTCTCTACTTTGAAAATGCCAGTCAGAGGTTGGGATTTTCATGGGATATTCAGTTTGTGAGGCAGACATTTCATTTCCATTTTGACGTTTAATGAAGCATTAAAGTGATATTCATTACAATACGGGTGGTACACAGAGTACAAGCAACCAAATATACAAATCTCTGTACGTGTCAGTCAGTACAAGGAGCACAGAAGACATTCATTCATATGACAAAGTCCAAAGTGAGCACATGGTCGCTTTCAAGTGCCTGGCATCACTTGGCAGCTGGTGCCTTGGACTGTGACATCTAATGATGGGCATATTTACACCCTCTCCATCCATTCGCCGAGAGGAAATAGAAGCGATATGGTGGAGAAAATCCTCAAGAGATTTTGCAAGAAATGACTCTGCTCTTTGCAAAAGCAGGCCTTTCCTGGGGCCTCTAAAGTTAGGGCAGCCACATATACACATTGAGATCGGGGCCCAGATCAGTCTGATTGTTGCATTGCACACATAGGGAATACAAGCTTTAAGTGGATTTTGTGTGGCACCTTGGCATGGGTAGGAAAAGATGCCACTTTCTACCTTAGAATCCTGCTCAGGTTCCACATTTTCTTCCATCCAGATGTCTTTCTGAATGAATGAATGAATGAATGAATGAAGTGATCAGACATTTATAAAGCACTTACTATGTGCTGGGCACTGTACTGAGCACTAGGAATAAAACTGCAAGCAAGTGAAACACTCTCTGCCCTCACAGCAGCTTCTGTTTTAATGGGAGCAGAAAACATCAGAAGCAGAGAGTGGGGTCAATGGGGTCTGAACTTGCCATCGGATTTTGAGATTTAATATGTAGGGACTCAGGTTAGTCCCCAAAATCCAAATCAGGTCTTTGGCCTCAGCCTTCAAGTCCAATTCTGAGAATGCATTACAGCTGAGGAATTGATCTGGTGATTTCTAACTCCCAAAGTTCAAATTTCTAGGCAGGCCACAAATGATCATCATCTGGTCTTAGTAGACAACAGCTACCTAGACATCACCACCTTCCCTGGGAAGAAAGGAAGCACCAGCTACTGGATTGCTCAAATGATGCTTCTAAAAGGCCTCAACACAGCTCCATCAAATAAGTGGGCAAAGGGCTGGTCTTGGAGGCTCAAGACTTGGGTTGGGACCTTGGCTTAGCTACTCAACACAGCAAGTCTCTGAACCTCTCTGATTCTGATATCCTCATCTTCGAATGCAAGGCCTTCAACTTAAAATATGAGATCCCTTCCAGTTCTAAATAAAGCTAGAACTCTGTCAATGGATCTCTTGTTGACAGCACCTTGCCCCTACTCAACTGGATCTTGTTAATTATTACTCAATTATATTGCTGACCCCTGCATTGACAGGACTGACATTCTGAAGGGTGGTCATTAATGGGATTGCTCCTTCCAATTTGGCTGACTTGGGTAGGACTGATCCCCTGGCATCATTTGGGTAGAAAGATCCTCTTGCATGATTTCCCTAATAAAACCCCACCTCCAATACTCATTTCCTGATACTTGACCATTTCCAGGAACTGTGATGTCTTCCATGTGGGCAGTCCCTCCATTAACACAGTGGCCTTGGAGGCTGCACCCAACCATCTGTGGCGAGCCAGTCTCCACCAAAAGGCTCACAATAAAGGGTTCCTCTTGTAAGAGGTGGAATTGTCCTAATTCCCCCAATTGTTTATGCCACCCACAACTGCTTTGTCTATATTTGGGGTTCAGTCAGCTGAGTATACTGTGCCCACCCCACCCCTGCTACCACTTTGAAGGTAGGGACTGTTTCGGTTTTGTGTCTATCCTCAGTGCTCAGAATACTGTTTGGCACATAGTAGGTCCCCAGTAAGGTCCTACTGAATGGATTTGAATTGAAGTATAGCTCCGGTGCCTACTTCTTAGGTTGAAAATCTCCATGAGCCCCATCTGGGGCTGACCACTGAGAAATGCACAGACACGCATCCACACACACAAGCTTGTGGGAAAGGGAAATGAACGGGATGGGCTAGGAGTGTCTTAGCCAGTTGACCACAATGTTGACTTCAGTCTATGGCCCTCATGCCATTTCATCAGACCTTTGCTGCTGGGCTAGGTCTACATAAAGCAAAGCAGAGATTTGCCATTCTCTAGGTAACTGAATGAGTGTAGAAGATGGAGTCAGCTAAGCAGCCCTAACCCCCAACTTGCCGTTCACTGGATAATGGCCCCAGCCCATCTCATCACTGTGCCTCCCCAGGCTCATTGCCTTGAAGGGGTGGGGGACTGCGGGCTTGTTTTCTCAGCAGGGGTTGTCTCCGAAATGGCTGCCACCTTTAAGGAATTCTTAATGGAGCTGAGCTCCCAGGCATGCAGGCTGATGATGGCCCGCACTCCACAGCAGCGCCAGGCAACCTTGTAGAGGTTCTTGAGGACAGCCCTCCTGAGCAGAATGTACACCCAGGGATCCAAAATCTGATTCCATGTGGCCATGCGCAGAGCAAAGAGGACCCTCTCACAGGTTTCCAGGGAATCGCCTCCATTGATACCAGTGTCAGCCATGGTCACCTAGGAGAGAAGAGACCTTGGATGTTAGGCTGGATGGACTGCAGATTTGGGGGAACCTGGTGGAATGTTGGGCTCCTCAGAACAATGCACAGAAAGGGTCAACTCAACTCAACACATATTTATTGAGTGCCTGTTGGACAGCAAGGATTATGCTAAGTCCTGGGGTTAGAGAGGCAAAAAATAGCCCCTGCCCTCAAGGACTTCCCAGTCTAGTGGAGAAAACAACATACAAACAACTCAGTACCTGGGAGAAAAGAAGTTGGACCTCTCTCTCTCTCTCTCTCTCTCTCTCTCTCTCTCTCTCTCTCTCTCTCTCTCTCTCTCTCTCTCTCTCTCTCTCTCTCTCTC